>NW_012104176.1:927578-959845 GCF_000951045.1 Mandrillus leucophaeus | reverse complement strand
GTCACCACAGAGATTTACAAGCTAAGAGCCACAGTGAGGTCTTGTCTTACACAATTTAATTACATTCACGAAACAGACAACAGTGCATTTACTGGCCCACCATTAAATATTATCATAAGTAATTTAAACTCAACTCCACTTGTCCAAATATACGGACAAAATACATTCTGTCATCCCAAAGCTTTAATGTTCCCTCCATAACTGTGAATCATCGACAGATCCCAAGTAATTTATTCTGCTTTCCAATTGGAAGCATATCTTAACAGGATAAAAGTCAGAATGTGCAACACTTCTGATAGTAAACTTGTCCACCTGCTATACAACATAAATTAAGAAGCTATACTTTAGTGATTCAATTACACCACTGAGTAATTGAAAATACACAATTACAAGGAGTTGAGGTTCTTATGAGAAATATAATGTCTGCATTCCAGATTTCCTAGTATTTGATTTATAATTGGAATATTGGCATAATATTCTACATTTGAGAGGAATTGCTCCCTTCTGGATAGTTCTAGAATATGAATATTTAAGGCTACAAAGAATCTTAGAGCTCATCTTGCTTAATCCCTTGCTTTATGTATGAGGAAATGGAGCCCAAAGATCAGTCAGCTTATAAAATGCAAAGGGAGGTCTCAAAAAGAGGCCTCTGATGCCAAGTGAGAACATTTAGGATGATGGTCAAATTCATAATCTCTGGAATTGGACAAAATTCAACCTCAGTGATGCACAAGCTACTTAATCTTTCTATAACCTCGTTTCTTCCTCTGTTAAAGAAAGATGGTAATTTCTAAAGCAACTTGGCACAAATAGAGAACAACTCCTAGAGTTGCTTATAGAAGTACATTCTCCAAAATGCTTAGTGTTGAGCATATGTAAGTGCTTGATAAAAACATAGCCACAGCCACTGCTGCTACCACCACCACCACCATCAACATCATCATCATCACCATCATCATCAGGTCCAGTGTCATTTCACTGTATTATTTCACAGTCTTCATTTAAATTCTATTGACACTCTCCATATCTAACCAACCATTTGGCCACAACATAGCCCAGTCACTGTTCCACAATAGCCAGCATGTCTCCACATCCTATCCTGAAGACAGTATACCATATAGTATGCTTCTCCAGTTTGAATAACTGAATTTCTGTCTATTTTGAGGACAACATGATAACCAACCAATAGACATCCAATACTTGATTCATTTCCTGGGCTACACACTGACTAGGTATGTTTGCAGTAGGTACAACACCATCAGATCAGTTTTCCTATGTTACCTGTTCCAATCCAGCCACATACACACATCTTCCATCTTAGCCCTGTGACTATGAGTTGTAGACTCTGCATTTTAATGTGCAAATATTTTTAAAAGCACAAATGATTTTTCTCATCACTGACCTCCATTCTGTCTCTTGACAAAGGAAACCATAGCCTCTTTGAAACCCAAAATACGCAGATGTAATCAAATGCTAATTTAGCAATAAACAGAAAATTGACTTCAAATCATCTCTCTGTCACTCTAATTGATTAACAGTCACATGAAAATTGATAACATGATTTTCAGCAAGAGAGCGTGTGGCACAAGCTCTTTGGTTCTATTGGCTTCGGATATTGACTTGCTTCCAAATAAAGCTTTTTAAGAGTACATTAGTGAGTCCACTAATAAACTTAAAAAGCAGTCTAATTACAATAATGAACTCTGTACAATGAGTTAATGCAACACTGGAGCTTACAGATCTGAGACTCTCACTGAAATAAAAACAAAGTACAAGTTCTGTTGAATATAGTACAACTATAGTTTTGTTTCAATAGCAGGGAATAAATGACTATTTTTCCTCCTTGCTTCTCTAACATTTTAGCAAAATGTGCTCATATGATATCTCCTTTCCTTAAATGTTTTCCCAACATCCAAATTAATTATCTTAACATGACGTTCATTTTAAGCTGCTGATTCTCTCATGTTCACCGAGCTCAATTAGAAACCATCCTTAAGAAGTAGAAGACTGAAAAAAAAAGCAAATAGAAAAAGCTGCATTAGTCTAGGATGTGAATATTTCTAAACTGCTCAAGTTATTATAGCAGAACTTGGCTACAGTTCATGTTGGCAGTGCGAGAACCGACATTGGGATTATAGTGAAACATGCTAGCTAGGTTTCCCTGTGCAGGGAGTTCTCTATTTGCTCTTCCAGATCTATGCTTCACCCTTCTCTATTGCCTGTGCCTGGGAGACTGACCTTTAAAGATTGTGACAATGGGCTTTCTTGCCTTCCACGTCTGATTAGGTTGAGATATTGGAAGGCACTAACAATAGAGCCAAGGTCAGGAGGAAAATGAAGTGGGACGTTTTCCCTCCAATTCCTCCCTGCTGGGCACAGTTTAGAAGGGGCTGAATTTCTCCACCAAAGGCTGCACTCCTGAAGTATTCCCTCTCCAACAGTGCTAGCTTCCCCTCTCTAAGTTCTGGAACTAGCTCCCTCCCTGGCATCTTCAGGTCCAGGTGGTCCTGGCCTCCCACTGTTGCTAGCCCTAGGGGAGTCATCACCTGCTGATTTCTTTAACCCTTCCCATATCTCGAAAATAGTCTCTTCATTAAACTCTAACCCCATTTGTGTGTGCCATCTGCTACCTGCCAGAATCCTACAGATACGTCTACCTTCTATTAACCCAGTGGTTCTCTGCCTGTTGAGGGTTACGCACCCCTCTGAAAGCCTAAATGAAAAGAGTACATAGAGATCATTCTCTGCAGAAAATGCACATAGTCACAAACATGAATTTTCTGATACAATTTCAAAGAGTTGACACATACCCATGAAGCACATATGTAGATCCCAAAGTATGAATCCTACTATGGAAAAGTGACTTTTAAGAAAACAGTTTTTATTTTCAGAAGTGAATTATGTGGGTAACATGTTGTTCTTTAAAGAGTCCTACTTTCAGGTATCAGATTGTGAGATATAAAGTTATCAGAAGGCATCCCACAAAAAAAAAAAAAGAAAGAAAGAAATCTCTGAATAAATAATCAACCTAAAAATATGACTCTATATGGAATCTTTAATTTTACCTCTTTCTGTATTTCTCATATTAAGTATTTATCACATATACACTTAGAATGTGTTTTCCACCAGTTATGGTTTTACCTCCTTGTAAAGTTTATTATTAATCATTTCAAGCGCCATCTGGACAACTGATAAGTAAATGTCTTCAAAAATCTCTGAAAGAGATTTCTTAAAGTTCTACTATCTACCAGCCCCACTCAGCATTCTCATGCCTGATCTCCAAGGATGCCAATATGTATTCAGCTGTTTTTTATTAATACTGGTGGCTTCATAATATTAAAAAATGTATACACCAAGTCACCCCAACAGAAAACAGGCATGGATTGTGATGAAAAACAAATTCCACTTCAAATAGTCATCCTCTCTGCCTAAATGCCTTCCCTGTAGTCCAGAATGAGCATCTTTCTGTAGATGAAAGAAAGCAAGCAAGCTGAAGTCCAACACTCCAGTGAGCTTGAATCTCCTGAGGTCTCTATCAGTGGCTATTAAAATTTAAAGTGTACTGCATAATCCTTGACTCCCGAAAACACATGCTACTTATATTCCTTAAGCCACTGACAGCTTAAGCTATTCTGTGTGGGAACACAGAGGGGAACAAAAGAGCCAGTGCGATAGATACCGGACCACATAAATGTCAACTGAAGACCAGGTGAATAAAAACCTTAGGTGATGTCTGCCTTCTCATGTCAGTCATCTTAATGACCTAATATTTAAAAGTCACTTTTTAAAATATATCAACTGTTTAAATATCATGATATAGTGTATATAAATGCATATGTGCCCTATGGGTATATAAATTATTCTCTTTTTTTAGTCCAAAAAATATAAGATTGGTATAAAAGATTCCTTTTGTGTTCATAATTTTAAAGAATGTATAGATATATAAACTGCATCATTCCCATAGAGTATTAGCAGTGAAGCACCTCTCTTTATTATCCGACATAATTTTCTTTGTTAACAAAGATCTCCTTGATTGTTTTCATAACTCTCATTAACAGCAGTAATCAGCAATACCAAGAGAGTGCCTCAAAATTTGGTTTTTCTTTCTCATGATGACCTAATCTGTCAGGAAGCTACCAATTTTGTAGGCAACTATTTGAGATCAGAAAACTGGGATGCCTTCCCTTTTTCCTTTCCCCACACAGGTCCTCTCCTATGGAATCAGGAGATGACTTCTGTTTAATCTTGAAAGAATAAGCAGGCAACTAAATTCAGAAGCTCAAGGAAGAGTTCCTTCCTTGCTGTCTCCAGTTCACCTATGTCCCCTACCCCTGACGCCATCCAATACACTGCTGCCAAATTAATCTTACTAAAAGCACAGCCCTGATCATCCTCCTTCCAACCCATCTTGTTCAAACTCTTCAAGGGCTCTTCATGCCCTACTGAAAGAAGAAATTGTTTGAACTCTACAGCCTGAGACTCAAAACCCTTATTAGTCTGGCACTAGCTTTACTCTAACTTCATTTTTTCTACTCCGTGTTACTGTGGGTTCCAGATGAATTACATCCTCATTCCCTGGAGGATCATATTCATTATAAACACCCCTTTTCTCATCTTTTCCTTCTACCAATACAGAATGCCTTTCCTTGGGCAGTTTAAATGTTACCTCATCGATCGCATGTTATGATATCTCTTCTGTACCTTTCTACCCACTGCTCTCCAGTCCAACCCCAGTAATTTATCTGGCAATAGTTCAACTATTTGTAAACTATTAGATTCATTTTACCTAGTTGTAAAATGGGGTAAATAATGTTAGGTAACTAAGAGGATTAAATATACAACATACTTAAAACATAGCTATGGCTTTTGTGGTAGTTGTTGCTTTTATCTTAAACCAGTTACTGTATAGTAAGAAACTCGAAAATTGAATAGAATTTTGTTTACGTTTTTGCCCTCCACTGCCCCTACCAACCACAATATAAATAATGTGGAAAGAAATGGAGGAAGGACATTAGAAAGAAACCACCTGTCCTCAATTCTGAGGTTAAGAAAGAGCCAGTGGTTTGGGATTCTGAGTATATCATCTATGTAGATCAATTTGGCCTGGAAATGCCATATGTGTACGCTGGCTTTCACTTAACAAAGAGTGTCAAATTGGGTCACTACACAACCACTAATTGCATTCTAAGAGATGTCAACCGTAACGCCTAGGTTGAAGCTCCTTCAAGAAGATGGCAGTTGAGTCTAACAAGAACCCCTGCTGCCTTTACCAAAGGAACTGAGTCTGGCTTTTCCACAGCCTCCTTTTCAACTTTCCTGAGCATTCACTTACATAAAAAGCAAATGAGATGCCACTTTGTCATCCTGGTCGCAGTTTCTCAGAAATCCTTCGTCTTTTAAAAGACCTTGAGGGTGCGATTCTAATCTGAGTTGTACCGTAATGAGTCTCTTAAAAGAACCGTTCTGATGCCTGCAAGCACAGCAAAAGTATTAGGAAATACGGCATCATTAGTCAAAATCATGGCGGATTCACAGAAGCCTCTGTAGGGTCAGAGCAGCCATTTTGGAAGTGTTTTAGGAAAGAATGCATGCTTCCCAACTACCCACCAGCATTCACGGGTTTCATGCTGTCAAAAGATGACGTCTTTAATCCCAGGTTTGGCATGAAAAATGTGATCTTAGGCATATTCAACTGCTCTGCAATATTTCAGACATATACATTCAGCTTGCAGAACCTCTGAGCCATAAGAGCACTGGGTGCATCTCAAAATGACATGGGGTGACATAAAGTTCTGCCAGAGCACAGGGCACCCAGTTAATTGGCAAGGCTGGTCGCTGGGAAGCACACTGCACCCTCCAGCAGCTGGCAGGCCACTTGGGCAACACCCAAAGAAACATTTTAAGTGGGCAAGAGTCCTTAAACCTCCTTGCACACAGCTCACATGAGAGCCCAGAAAACCTCATTTGCAGTTGTCTTGCACTTCTGGGCGGTGCTCATAGAGAAAGAAAGGTAAGCCTTTCCACCCAGGCAAGTATTTTAAGCCCTACTGAGCACAGAAGCTCTCCGGGGAACTACACACAGCCTGCAGGGTCACTGCTTCCTAATTTCCCTGGGTGGTACCTGATGACTCAGCAAGAGCCTACATCCTAATTCTTGCACAGAAGAGATCACTGTAGCTCCAGCAATGTGTGCGGGAGCCAGAGGCCCTCAATATCACTCACTGCTATGTGAACTGGTGCAAGTTTCTCAATTCGTCAAGCCTTTGTTTCTTCTCTACTGTGGAAATGTGATATGAGAATGAGAATAGGTGTAAAATAGTTTTCTAATTTTGTAATATATTTTTAAAAATCAGTGATCAGTTTAGATGCTGAGCAAAAATATAACACCCGATCTTTGCTGGAACACTTCCTGTGTTTGGTACTGTCACATACAACACAGAATTAGGTACCTAGGGAGGCTATTATGAAGTACCATAAACTGAGTGGCTTAAAGTAACATCTATTCTTTCACAGTTATAGAGGCTAAAAGTCCAAAATCAAGGTGTCAGCAGGGCTGTGCTCTCTCTTAAGACGCTGGGGGAGAAATCCTCTATGGTCTCTTCTAGCTCCTGGTAGTTGCCAGGAATCCTTGGTGCACTACTTGGCTTGTAGACACATCACTTCAATCTCTGCCTCTGTCTTCACATGGACTTCTCCCCCGTGTGTCTGTCTCCAGATTTCTCTCTTCTTATACAGACACCAGTAATTGGATTAGGACGTGCACTAATCCAGTATGACCTTACTCTAATTTGATTAACTATGAAAAGACTATTTCCAAAGAAAGTCACATTCACAGGTACGGGGAGTTAAAGCTTCATCATACAATTCAACCCATAATAAACACATTAGGCCTTTCCTGACCTCATAGTCTAAAATCAATATATCTACCAACAACGGGCTACATCACATAGCCCAATCAACCAAAAGACCCCAAATAATTAGCAACAGTTATCAAGCAGTGCTATTATTTGTTTCTGGTGATGATGGTCACAGTTTAGTTCAGGTGCCAAACACAATTCCTACCACATATTAAGATTTCAATAAATGTCAAATGAACAAATCTTGTGAGTACATGAACACGGACTATGTAGAACAGAAGATATAGAGCAACAGTGTACCCTGAACATCCTAAAATAATCCTGATTATAAACATGCCAGCCCCACAACTTTATTTGAGCATGTCAGAACATATGTCCCAATACTGGTTTGGAAAGCAGGCTCCCTAAAAGGAGTCAGGAAAACAAAAAAGCAATGAGGGTGTTTTGATCATCAAGCCCATTATTTCCCCTTCACAAGTTTCTTCTCAGGTTTCCTCTCATAGTAAATAATAGTCAGTAGTTGTTGATCCTTCTCCATTGATTCCTGCCCTCTCCATTCCCATCCAGTCATTTGCAACCCTCTCCAAACTCTTCCATCTCTCTCAGATGAGCTCCTTCTTCCCCACATCCACTACCACTTCTTTGGTTCAGGCCCTCTTTGTATCATAAATGAGCCACTTTGTTAACTTGAATTTGGGGCCCCTTCAATCCTTCTTCTACCGGATTGATCTTTTAAAATGCAAACTTGATCACTGACTAGCTTAAATTGCTTTAGTGACTGTCGTTTGCGCTCAGGATAAAATCTAAGATCTTTAGTACGTCCTGTGTGGCATGTGCTGCTGGCTATGTGTTCATCAAAATTCATTTCTTCTTCTCCTGGGCACACAGCTGGACTTCACTGACTAGCCTTCATTGCAGTTAAGCATGACCACGTGAGTGGGTTTCTTCTAGTCAATGGAATCTGAATGATAATGACACGCACTATTGCCAACGTGTTTCACAAAAACCTCTCATGCTGCCTCTCAAGCCGTGTCTCTCCCCGTATCTGCCACATGATGCAAAGGTCCATCATAGAGTTCTGGGGCCCTAGGAAACGGCGGGCCCACAAGATGGAAGAACCTGAGTTCCTGGATTGATATTGAAGACTACCTGCTATGTGAATGAGAAATTCACTCCTGTTGTGTTAAGATGCTGGCTGGTGGTGGTTGTTGATCACAGCTGCAAGCCCACTCTGACTGATAAACCATTGGAGACTCTGTTCTCTGGCCCCTACTTACCTCTCCTATTCCATCATTCATTCATTATCCCTTTCCATCTTGTACCATCTTTTTGCCTCAATGAATGACTACAGTTTCCCAAACTCAATCGTTCCTTCTGTACTTTGGTCCCATCAGAGTGATGTTCTCTCTACTCGGAACAGTTTAGTGTCCCTATTTGCCTGATTTATTTTTCTTTATCAGACTTATCACTGCTTGACATATTATGATTTATTTGTTTATTCTCATTCCCACTAGAAATTAAACTTCTTGATTAGGACCTTCAACATCTTCACTACTATATCTCTGGCATTTAGATTAACCTGGTGCGAAGTAGTCCTTGAATATTTCTGGAATAAATGACAACTCATAATTTCTAATACAATGTGCCTGGCACTGTGCTAAGCGCTTTACATGTATCTATTTGAATCTTCACAAGAACCCTATAAGGTAGCACTATTCTTGATCCTCATTTTACATAAAGGAAACTAAGGCTTAGAGAGGTTAAGTTCTTTGCCAGGTTGCACAGCTAGTGTGTAACTGAGTCAGGATTGGAACCCAGGCAGACAGACAGATACAAACCCCTTGCATTTATTCAATTATTCATGAAGCAATAAATGCTTAGTAATGAGTCCTTCTCAGCCAACAGCAGAAAAGTATCCAGGATCTGAGAACCACCAAGCAAGTAAACCAGGCCTGTCTCGTGCCATAGTGAAGCCTGAGACACCACCCAGAAATCCTATTCATGAACCTACGCAGGGAAGCTATACAATCTTCCATGCTTAATGCCACTCTTAATCTTACAGAGCAGGAAGTTAATAATATCATTCCTTGAAGGTAACATAAACACTTAAAATGTTTTCTTTCTAACTCTTTACACTTCACTTCCTGCCTTTTCTGGTTCAGCGCCATTGAACTTAGTGGGTAAATGGGCAAATATATATCTCCAGACCATACTAAGCACGTCTTTTGATGTGCCCAAGTTCCAAAATGAATGTCACTCATGTTACAACCTCTCAGGTGCTTAGAAGTATTAGCAATTTCCCTTTTCCTCCGCTATTTTCTTCTCTAGGCTATCTATGCTATATTACTTCAATCTCTCTTTGTACAGTAAGTCATGCCCTCTAATCCATTTATCTTTTTCGTCACCCTTGCTGTGCAGTCTTTCCTTTTTTATCTTTTTCTTAAAAGCAAGATGGTGCTCTAATAAACACACATATACACAGGCACACACTCCACAATTTCAGGCATTCCAGGATGACTCTTCTATCAGGATCCTCTCCTGACAGCAGTTGACATAATTTTTTGGCCTCCATCCTCCGCAGCTCCATTCTTTGGTCAAACCTTTACTTCTCTTTCTCGTTTTTGCTCAATTTTCTTCAATGGTCACAGTGAGTTTTTGATCTTCTATGATATACATGAGACCATTTCTTTAGTAAACACAGTTTATGGCCCATTTTCTTAAAACTCAAGAATTCTCAAGAATGATGAATGTAAGAAACTATAAATTATCCCTGGCAGGACTGTATGAAATCAGGCTTCAAACAGGATTTAAGCCAGTCTTGCCAATATTGATGAAATGCATCTTATCCCAAATAGTGCCTGTAAGAATCATGTCTCAACTGTCTCTACCCAACCTGAGCCTATGGACTTTATGAAGAAGGTAAAATTTTGCTTTGCTATTCTTACGCCTTTTTACAATTTCTGTCAAGATGTCCGCAGACCTGATTTTCCTGAACCCTCGCTTGCCCACACTCCAAGCTTAGACACAAACCTCTTCCCAACTATTAGTCAACTAAGTTGATAAACTAATTCCAACTAATGGAAATTAAAGAAATATTTTCCTATCCTTAGTCAACATATGGCATTTCCGTACCTCAGTTTCTTTACGTGTAAAATGGAGATTATATTCTACTTTGTACTTATCTCTACATAGGGAACTCTCAATTATCCATATGCTGGTCATGAGAACAACACATTCATTTTTACAGCCTCTTCCCTTAACTCCTCCATCATCAAGAAAAACTCTGGTATTTATATGCTCTCCTCCTCTGAGCTCCTGGGCCATTATACACACGTACATGTGTGTGCATATGTGTGCATGTGTGAGTGTAAGAGGGAGAAAGGGAGAGACTGTGTGACTCTGTGTGTGTGTGTGTGTGTGTGTGTGTGTGTGTGTGTGTGTATATATATATATATATGAATAACCAGGGAAGTAGAGAACCTGAGAAGCACCAAGGACAGATGATTTATTCTGAAAAAGGTTAAAAAATAGTAAGTTCAGGAATAGAATGGAGGGATAAGTCAATACATTCCGGGGGTGAATTTGGGTGAAATTTGTCATGGAAAAGGGGAAGACAGTGAATCTTAAAGGGCATGGAAGCTGTCCATCTGAAAGACGAGGTGAGAGTAGAGGAAAGAAGTTGTATGACACATGCTCTACTTCCTGGGACGTTGTGGGAGAGATCATGATGAAAACAAATTAATGTCAATAACTATTTCCCTTTAACTTTGATCCTTGCCAAGACTGTTCCATGAGGGGTTTGGGCTCTGAAAAAGTCATATGTAGATTATTCTCTTTTTCATTATCTAAGACCACGGCTGATTTCACCTCCCCAAATTCAGAACAGCCCACTTCAAGTTCTGCATGCCCTTTTGAGACACTGCCTTCCAACTGTAGTCAGTGCCACCTAGGAATTCAGCGTGACATTACCAAATATAGTCAGAAGGTGTATTCTCTTGCTGAGAAGGGAAAAAGCACAGAAGCACTTGAGAAACAAAGCAATAGTTTGAAGATTATCCACAAATTTGATTTATCTGTATTCTTCATTAGTCTGCTTAATCAAGGAATGACTGTGTAAAGAATTACATATCTAATGTTCATTCTGTGATTTTCTGAAGATTTTCTGTGAATTATTTCATGAATCATTTCCTGTTGACTTTTTAAGAACACTTGAAATTGATAATATGATTTTGCTGACTTATATGGCTAGAGTTTAGTGGCTAGAGTATTCTTTTGTGTAGTCTTTTACGTGGCTTTTTTTTTTTTTTTTTTTTTGAGATGGAGTCTCGTTCTGTCACCCAGGCTGGAGTGTAGTGGTGTGATCTTAGCTCACTGCAACCTCCACCTCCCAGGTTCAAGCGATTCTCCTGCCTCAGCCTCCCAAGTAGCTGGGATTACAGGTACCTGCCACCACGCCCAGCTATTTTGTATTTTTAGTAGAGATGAGGTTCCACCATGTTGGCCAGAATGGTCTCAATCTCCTGACCTTGTGATCCGCCCCCCTCAGCCTCCCAAAGTGTTGGGATTACAGGTGTGAGCCACCGTGCCCGGTTTTTATGTGACTTTCTAACTGACTCTCCCACTAAAAACCTCCTGCCTTGGCTCCTCTAAGCTCCTCCTCTCTGTAATTTACTTAAAGAGATAGATCAAGTGATTGCTAGTTAATTCCTCACATCAGAGTTCCCCAGTCTGGCTTCCTTCTTCACATGAAGTGGCCAATCCGGCTCCTCATTCTCCCTTACTTTCTAATTCTGTTGCTTCAAAGAAATATTTTTGTTGTGGTTGTTCTTCAGTACTGTGGAATCTATTTCTACAAAATGCAGATTGGACAAGGCAAATCTGATCCTTAATTACTCATTGAATTGACAACTAGTTTATTTCAAAAGCAATTTTATTAGCCTTGCTACCAAATCCAATCAACATTTTACTTAGAACCTAGTCTTCAGCTGGGCACGGTGGCTCATGCCTGTAATTTCAGCACTTTGGGAGGCCAAGGCAGGCGGATCACAAGGTGAGGAGATCGAGACCAATCCTGGCTAACACGGTGAAACCCCATCTCTACTAAAAATGCAAAAAATTAGCTGGGCCTGGTGTTGGGCGCCTATAGTCCCAGCTACTTGGGAGGGTGAGGCAGGAGAATGGCGTGAACCCGGGAGGCAGAGCTTGCAGTGAGCCAAGATTTCACCACTGCACGCCAGTCTGGGCAGCAGAACATGATTCTGTCTCAAAAAAAAAACAAAAACAAAAACAAACAACAACAACAAAAAAACCCTAGTCTTCATAGAACTCTATTTATTATCTATTCAAATCTTTTATTGAATGCCAGGTACTATACTGAGAAATGGGAGCATGATGAAAGGCATGGCTCTTGCCCTCTGGAAAAAGGGATTTCAGAGGAAATATCTTTATATTTCAGAGAAATGAAATACATTTTTAAAAAGCTATATTCTATCATAAGTGATGTCAATAATGATAGTTATTTACTGTTCAGTTACTCTATGTAGTCTCTCTCCACACTAAAGGCTTTATCTTCATTCTCTATATTAACATTCACAATAGCCCTATGAGTTAAGTGCTATTTATACCCATCTTACAGATAAGAGGGTGGAAGCTTAAAAAGATTAAGGCACTAGCCTCAAATCATATAGCCCACAAGTGGCAGTGCTGGGATTCGCATCCACATTATCTGCTTTCTTAAATTTGTCACTGAAAATGTAGAAGAATTGGCATGAGAGTGTCTGGCATGCAGTAAGTAAGTGTCTGGCATGCATATTCAGTGCCTGGATAACTGTTGGTAGGAAGAGGGGCTAAGAAGAAATTAGTGTAGCTTAAATAACAAGTTTGAGTCAAGGAACAATGAAAGCTAAAAATGAATAGACAAGCCAAGATCATTCTGGGAGGTGTGATTATGGAGTGACCTGAGAGGAGAACAGGCACCGAGGCTTTGGGCATGGAAGAAACTTGGTGAATGTGTCAACTTGGGACAATTATTCTCAGCAGTGATTTGCACAAAAAAAACCTAAAAAAGTAAAGGCCTCAAAACCAAGTGAAAGAAAATGACTACTCTAGGGTTGGGATAATAATGACTTGAATGAAGATAAAGGGTAAGGGGCATCAAAAATTAAAAAAAAAAAAAAAGCAATGTGAAACATTTGAATATTGGACTTATTTGGAGCGTAGAAACAATGATTCTGAGGCTCTGAGGCTGACAACCACTACTGCTATTATTGAAAATCATATAAGGGAGGAAAATGTGTCAGTTTGAGCTTGACAAAGCAGTTGTTATGTAGTAGGCATGCAGATGTTCTCACAATGAATAAATGTAAGAACGAATAAATGAATGAGTGAAGGAAGTGTTTAGAAAAGCTGAACTTGATGGGGATGGTATGGCTTCTCAAATAGAATCAGGCTCCATATAATTTTCCCTGGAAAGACCAGTCGTGGTGGTTCACGCCTGTAATCCCAGCACTTTGGGAGGCTGAGGCAGGTGGATCGCCTGAGGTCAGGACTTCAAGACCAGCCTAGCCAACAGGGTGAAACCCCATCTTTACTAAAAACACAAAAATTAGCTGGGCATGATGGTGCACACCTGTAATCCCAGCTACTTGGGAGGCTGAGGCAGGAGAATCACTTGAACCCAGGAGGCAGAGGTTGCAGTGAGCTGAGGTGACATCACTGCACTCCAGCCTGGGCAACAGAGCGAGACTCCATCTCAAAAACAAACAAACAAACAAACAAAACTTTCCTGGAAAAAGTCTACATTTCCAGTGCACTCATTTTATTTTCATTCACCCCTGTGTGGCCAGGCACACAGATTGTGCCTTCTTTTCCTCATGTCTTCTTTCAGTAGCTTCCTCTGAGTTATTTTAGTTAATGTGGTAAATAAACATTTCGATTTATAGAAGTCATTCCAAAGAAACTCTCCTGTGGTGTACACAGATTTTTTTTTAAGTCCAGCAATTTTTCTTACTCTCAAGTTCTCTGATAATAAGAAGTTCCAACCAATACCTCTATCCAGTTAATTTAAGGTTTTTAAACTCTCATTCAGAATATAAAGCAAATAGAGATCCAAAGGTTTACTCAAATAGCCTAAGGAATTAGTTTTAAGTTGTGCAACAAACATAGATGTGTGAAAAGAGCAAACTACAAGAGAAAGTGGGATAATATGGGTGAAAGTTGCATACATAAAAGGCTAAGCACTGGCTTTGATGACCACCAAACCTTTCTTTAGGCCTTAGGAGTATCCTAAGGAAAAAATGAGGAGCAATAAGAAAGAAAAAGTAAGACAGGGTCCATCTACCCTAACTCTTTGTGACAACTAAAATGGAATTTTAGAGGAATCTCTCCCCATCCATCCAAAAAATATATTTATGGTGAATAAGAATAAAGGTTTCACAGTCAGACGTAGGTGGGTTTGAATCTCAGCCATTTACTGTGTGACACGATGCAAGATACTTCATCTCTCTGTGCCTCAATTTCCTCATTTGTAATATGGGGATCAAGCCTCAGGTTAGTTGTGGAGATTAAATGAGATAACATGCCTAAAGCTGTTAGCATCTGACTGGGGCTCCATAAATTTCTCATTAAACCACAATTGTTATTTAAAACATATTATCTGGTGCCAGGTACTGAGTCAAAAACAAATCTAAGGCTTGCTCCTTCAACTCCTAACTTACCACCAACCACAGTCAACCAAACCTCTGGATATAATGCTGCCTTAATCATCAGAACACCATGAAGATACGAAAGGAGCAAGAAAATGTGTGGAGTAAATTAGAAAAATATACACTAGTTACTGATCTAACATTATGGTTTCCCTGGATTAAGGAGATTTGGGTCATGAGTTAACCAGTGTTGCTCAAAGTAGTGTTGAAATCTCTAATGGAAAAAGGATTAGAGGATAGAACCAGCTGTTTGGGGCACTGGAATTATAAGAATCTGAATGTGATTTTAAGAAGAGGTTTCCTAAGGGGAAAAGAAATGCTCATTTTTATATGTGCCTTATTATTTGCTACTGAGGAGAGGTGGTGTCTGGGAGGAAGTGAAACACATCCTTCTTAATATCCTTCTTGTAAAAAAAAAATACACTATATGTGCACTTATAACGCATGCTTGTTAGAGGAAGTAACCCATCTGAGATAGCCCATTATCCACGTCTTGCTAAAAAAGGAAAGTATTTTGGAAATGTTTATTCCACTTGAAATTTTCAACGTTTATGCTTGTGCATGTCCATTTAGGGTTTTAAATACTATTTTCTTCTCTTTGTCACTAATCTTATTTGTAGCCTGGAATAAGTTACACTGTAGTGTGGTAGGTGTTTAAAGATTTTTTTTCAACCGAGTAAAAATTTTACGTAATTTACATTTTACACATATATTTAACTCCCATGGTAAAAACATAATCTCATTCAACTGGCAAATGAGTTCATATTAACATACTTTATTAATAATCTGAGAAATTCTATTTAAAAAAAAAGAAGTAGAATCCCTTCAGAACTTGATGTCGGTACATAGTATCTAGGAACTGTGCTTTAAGGTGTCTTTCACAGGATATATCTGAATACAAGAAACAGTCATAAAATGAGTAATGCTTTGAAGCAGGCAGTGGACTCCATCACAGCAGCAGTAGTTACTGTAGAAATAATCATCATAGTAGCAGCAGCAATAAGCACAATATTACTAAATTGCATTAGGCATTGCCCTAAATGCTTCATTATGTGTCATTGCATTTAATCCTCCCAACAACCCTGTGAATTCAGTTCTATCACTATCCCTTTTTACTGATGAGGAAGTTGAAACACAAGAAGGAGCCTAAACATCACCCCAGATCCTGCAGCTGCTACGCGGCAGAGCTGGAATTTAAACTGGTAAAGACTTGAGAACCTGAGATCTTTAACACTGCTCTAGAATGTGCCTCACTCACATGACTTGGGGAACTTGGGTTCCAGCCCATATCTGTGTGATTCCAGAATGTACTGATTGTGAAAGCACAGTTCTGTTTCACGGGCTCCCACATCCTTGGGGACTTATTTCACCTGTTCAGCGTACTGTATAATGACCACCCATCTTCATTCAAGAAGTAGTGGTGAATTAGATCTGGATCGTGAGGAAACGTGAAATGAGCATGCAGCCAGAAACAGTTCCGTAAGCCTTAGTTTCGAACCTTTCTCATTTCCAGGGTGCAAGTAGGAGGGGTGGAAGGAAGGAGGGAGAAATAAAGAAAATATATTTATCGAACAACTACACATGCCAAGAAAAGTGCTAAGCATTTATGTATAAGAACTCATGTCATGGGAGCACAGATATAAGAAACAGAGCCACAAAAGTGATCGAAAGACAGAATTATGTTAACCTGGCAGAAAGATTAAGAAAGCTACATTGACTTATTGGGAAAAGTAAGCTCTTCATTTTACAGAAGTGAATAGGAACTTCAGTTGGGAGCGCTTCAGTGGGCTGCCCGACGTCATAGTTCAAGTTGACTAAATCCAAGACTGGGCCAGGCCCCTGGATTTCCCCTGTTCCAGTCTGCTCGTTTGTATCCTCCTCCAGCTAGGAAAGCATTGCTGTGCCCTCCTACTTCCCCACTGTAGCCTGGCACCAAGTCGCATCTCAGCTGGGACATTCTGTTCCCAAGGTCTTTTCGTGATTAAGTCAGTCTGCATGAGGGAACACTTGCGTCAAGCTGAACCAGAGAGAGCAGTGGTGGGTACCAAGCTTGATTTTCTAACACACATAAGAAATTTGTTTGGTTTGTTCTCACTCTTTCTTTGGGAAGAAGAGGAGCGATGTTATAAACAAGGTATTTTTATTCCCATTTTATAGATGAGAAAACTGAGTTTCAAATAGGTGAACACATTTTCCTAAAGTCTGCCAAGCTAAGAAGTGGCAGATTTAGGACTCCAATCTAGAATTGCTAAGCAGAAGTTTCACAGGTGGGAATGAAATGCATACGTGTATGTTTATGCCTTTGACCTTGGAGCTAAGACAATACTCTCTGGGCTATCAATTCTTCTTTTTAAAGGCATATTCCGCTTAGGCTGATAGAAAATAGTCATTCTGCCCCCAACCCTAGGAGGAGTCACTGGGTCGGTCCTTGCTTGCCCAATTAGGAAAGTTAGAATGGCATGGAGAATAAATTATCCCATTGTTGTTTAGCTTATTTTTCCTTTGCTTTGCTTAGAATAATAAAGGAAGAATGTCTTCTTTGTGCTCATATTCAATGAGCAGAGTTCTGTTTCCCTGAGAAGGCATGTGGCAATTTTAGCCATTAAAAGGAAAAAGAAAAGCACTCATTTTTCTGTTGATCTGTTGTCAATATGGCCAGCACATAGAATAGGGCCCTTATTTTTCCTAGAATGGCTCTAGAGTCAGATAGACTTGAATAAAACCAGCTGTGCAGGCTTGAACGATTTATTTGACATCTCCAAGCCTTAATTTCCTGATCTGTAAAATGAGGAGTATAATACTATCTACTGCATAGTTGTAGTGAGGCATATGGAGTACTTATCATACCATCTCACACCATTAGGATGGCAACTGTGAACAAAAAACCCTGAAAATGACAAATATGGATGAGGATGTGATGAAATTGGGCCCCTTGTGCACTATTGGTGGAGTGTAAAATGATGCAACCACTGTGAAAAACTGCATGGTGGTTCCTCGAAAAATTACACATCGAATTTCCATATGATCCAGCAATTCCAATTCCAGGTATATACCCACAAAGAACTGAAATCAGGGTCTTAAAAAGAGACATCTTTACACCTGTTTACAGCAACATTATTCACAAGAGCCCAAAGGTGGAAGTAACTCAAGCGTCCATCAATTGATGAATGGAAAAGCAAAATGTCACAAATACAATGAAATATTATTTAGCCTTAAAAAGGGAGAACATTCTGACATGTGCTACAGCTTGGATGAAACCTAAAGACACTATGCTGAGTGAAATAAATGAGTCTCAAAACGATAAACATCATATGATTCTTCTTATACAAAATACCTAGTCAATTCATAGAGACAGAAAGTAGAACAGTGGTTGCCGGGGGCTAGGTGGTGGGGAGAAATGATGGAACATTTTTATTTAATGGGTATAGAGTTTCTGTTTTTCAAGGTGAAAAGAGTTCTGGAGATGGATTGTGGTGATGGTTATACAGCAACGTGGATATACTAAATACCACTGAACTGTACACTTCAAAACGGCTAAGATGGTTTAAAAAAAAAAAAGTCATGGGGACAGCCAGCTGAAGAAAAGGGGAGCAATGACATAAATCAAAATGAAACAAAATTATTTAGCATAGTGCTGGCCCACTGTAATCATTTATTGAAAGTTGAACCATTGGCATAGATGGCAGGAAAAGCCTTGGTAGTGGTGGAGGAGGTAGTGATGTGCTATTAACCCCACGTGTGTACATCTCTCCTCCTTAGAAGAGGCTGGCTTCCTGAGCGTAAGATGCAGGACTTCAATCCCAGAATGCAAAGCAATATGAAATGAATTCACTTCTTTTGCAATGAGATGAGCCTCTTTGGAAGCTCAATACAGGTAGTGAGCTAAGCAGGCCCAGTGTGGTGGTGGCGAGGCACAGCACTCAGGGAATTGCTCCAGCAATTGGAAAAACGTGTTTTAATTAGGTTGGGTGGTTGGTGGTTCCCAAAGCAATGGGCTCTGAGCAGAAGGCAGGGGGAGCGCATGTATGCGTTTGAGTGTGCACATGCATGAGAGAGAGAGGGAAGCGAGTGATTGATTGGAGAGAAGGGAAGCAACCTGCTGAAAAGCGCCCCTGATGCTCTGAGCACAGGATTCATTTGAAACAGACAGCGAACTCTTGTACTTTTGGACCTTAAAAGCCAATAGCATCTTCACATGGTAACCAGTGAGAAGCCCCGCCCCAGAGGGGTGGCCTGGGGGCGGGCCCATCGCTCCTGCTCTTGCTCAGCTGACTGCTTTGTGAAGTCTAGGAAGGCAGGGGAGGTGAGTATCTCATGGTCCAAGGCTAATCACAATAATAAACCTCCAAGAACAAAATTGACTGAAAAGAATAAAATTTTTAAAGTGAGACAGTTCTCTGTCATTTCTGTCTTGGATTATGTTGGGGAAGGTTGAACTCAATTTTATTGAGAAATCAATTGTAATTTGGCACTCTGCAAGATCCCTGGCAGAGGACACTGATAACAGTCTCTCCTGAAATCTGCAAGCTAATTTATTTCTGCCGCCTACACACTCACAAACAAGCCCGAATTAGAGACCCTTGTCCCACCACATACCCAGACAGCCATTGATTTGTGGCCCCCTCCTCTTGTTTATGAGATAAACAGTAAATTTGGAAAGGGAAACAAAAGGGACAAGTTCAGGTCAACGAGTGAGAAACGCGGCTGAGAGACAAAGATAAAACTAAAGATTAGAGCATGTGGCCAGGCGTGGTGGCTCAGGCCTGTAATCCCAGCACTTTGGGAAGCCGAGTGGGTGGATCACCTGAGGTCGGGAGTTCGAGACCAGCCTGGCCAACATGGAGAACCCTTGTCTCTACTAAAAATACAAAATTAGCCGGGCATGGTGGCACGCGCCTGTAATCCAGCTACTAGGGAGGCTGCGGCAGGAGAATCGCTTGAACCTGGAAAGCAGAGGTTGCAGTGAGCTGAGATTATGGCATTGCACTTCAGCCTGGGTGACAGAGCAAGACTCCGTCTCATAAAAAAAAAAAAAAAAATTAGAGCACGTGCTATGAACTGAGTTCCTATGTTAAAACTAACCAGAGAAAATAAGAAAAAATGACTGTGTTTGCTATGTAGGTGGTGGGAGTAGAACTGAGGATCGGTAGTATTTTGTTGTGTTTTACCAATGAAACCCATCAAAAGATCCCTTAAGCTGATTTCCATGTTTATTTCAATCAAGCCGCACCACTTTAAGCAAAGAGAAGATGCCAATACTGTGGCTATCAAAAGGGGAAAACTCTGAATATCATTCATAATGAGTTACCAGAAGCAAAACGTAAAATTGTGCTTTTTAATGCAATGCTATGCTGACCTTTTCAAGGAAAGCAGCATCTGGCCTCACCAGACTCATGGATTACAGGACTTTTCTCAGAATTTATCCAATGTATCAATGCAAATCCACCCAAAGTATCATTTATTTAGGTGGGAATTGCAGTGTTAGAGGATTAATGCTTACCCAAGTGTACCGCAGAATGCATTGTCCCTATGACAAGTCCAAGTGAGCTGTTTTCAAACATTCCCCTAAACAAGCGAGTGCTTTTCAAACTTCATACTCGGCAATTAATCTTACTGGAAAGCACCCTGAGTCTCTTACGTGCGTGAGATAGCAAAGGAGGAACAGCCACTGTCTTCAGCTGTACTTGACTCTCCACCCATGCCCATCACTCCCACATCCCACATCCGAGCACAGCTGTGGCTGTCACACACTCTTGACAAGGGTCACTTCCCCGAAAAGACAACCCCCAATGCAGAAGAGCAAATAAATGTCATCAGTTTTCCTACCACATTCGCAATTCTGGATCTAGCACCCTATGGGAGAATTTTTCTCCTACCCTCCCCTATGGAGTCCCCAGCTTTCTTCCACCTCTATAACAAAGATCTCTTCGCTCCATGATATTCCCAAAGCCACAAAATCTAGGGCAATGTGGCCTAAAATTATCATTTCCTTCAAAGCCACAGCAATCCCAGTCCACCTGGCTCTCTGATTCCGCCGTCTCTGCTCTAGAAGGAATAAGGTTTGGAGTCGCCTTTCTGTGTCCCACTGCCACCGTGCACAAGCACACCTGGGACGTCACAGCAGGCACCAGGCACCAGAGAGCACTGAGCATGATGAATGCTTCTTTCCTCCAGAAAGGATCATCACAGAGCTATTTTTCACAGACTCTTGAGCTTACCTGCAGCACACAGCTTCAAGCTCTGAAGATGTGAATAAAGATTGAACTTCATCTGACTGAAGCCCAGAAAGTTAAAAAGCAGAAACAAACCAAACCAAAAAGACAATAAACACACACAGAAGTTGAAAGTATTCGCTGGTTGTGTTTACTGCCACACAAGCAGATCCTGGAAATCAGCTTTCATTTTGCAAGGAAGCCACTATGGAGAACGATTTCAGGAAATATACACCGTTAAAGAATATTACAAGCAGCTTACTGCAGTAATACCTATAATTTTTCATTCATTTTAATATGCCTGTTTTTCATGTTTAGAATTTCTAGTAACTCTACCTTATTATGTTCTTTTGGTTGATGTGCCTATATAATCAGATAAACATTTGTCTAATACTGGGTTGCACTATTTTTAAAAGTACTTTTGTACAACAACAACAAAAATCACTATGAAAACAAAAGCACCCAAGCCTTGCTATTTTAATATTTAAGCCTTTCTAAGGTTGGGGAAAGAGGCAATTTTTTAAAAGGGAGGGATTTGAAGGGAGTGCTTTCTTACACATTCGGATTGTCGGTTGATCACAGTACCCTGGCCACTTGGATGTTTCAAATGAACTCTTTCTTTATGCTAGCTGAAAGGGAAGTGCTTCATGAGGTCTTTCTTGGAAATCTTTAATTTATAAAAATAAAAGCACTGGGCATGTATTAGTAAAAATAGCCTTTAATGAGTGCTCACAACATGCCAGACTTTATAAGCCAGTGTTTCACATGAATTAACCATTTAATCTTAACAAAAACCCTGGGAGCTCTATACAATACTTAACCCCATTTTACAGATGAGAACATAAAGGTACGCACCACATGTCAAGCACTGTGTTAAATATTTACATATTTACTTTAATCCTTGCAACGCTGATTATTATCCTCATGGCATAAACATCTTTATTTGTTATTTTAAAAAAATAAAGAAAAAGAGTTAAAAGAAAAGAGTTAAAGTATGTATCAAATGTCCCACAGGGGTCAATTTAGAGCCACCTCCTAGAATCCATACTCTTAACCACCATGCTAAGGTAGAGCTCATAAACTTCCTCTGCAAACTGATCCACTTTTCACTGTTTCAGCCTTGAGTGGGTGAATGTGGGTTGGATTCACAGTGCCGAAGAACAGCCACCTTGGCTAGGAGTCAGGTTTGGCCTGATGACTTCATTCCATTCATTCAGGCAACTCAGGAAAAGCATCCTGTGCACCCTGAATAAGGCAAGTCTAGCCAAGGAGAACGCTAAGCAAGCATCTTAAAAACCACATAAAATGCCTAGCGACAACCATCCTGGTTCTACTTCCTTTGGGCTCCTACCAACCACCAGAGGAAGATGAAGATCCTTTATCCATCCAAGTGCCAAGAACTGTTCTCAATGCAATAAATATTTGTGGACAGACTCAAGTCACTTCTCCCTCAAAGAGGAGTCAGGATTAGGAGACAGACCAAACACTAAGCCATAGAACTCTGGGGAAGTGTGCTTTGGGTATAAAGAAGGAAGACTTGAAGCTGTTGACTCAGCTTGCTGAGGTGTCTCCAGGCTCTCAAGTATCCTAGTCTCTGTGGCCTTTCTCTTTGAACTATGGTTCCAAATTGATGCTCACACACAGTTGATACGGTAGGAAACGTCTGGAACTGAAACAGAAGCCAGAAGAAAGGAGGCCATTTTCTTCCACCCAGTATGGGTAAAGGAGTCCTCAGCCACCTTCTCTTGGTTCAGCCAGCTGCCCAGATCTTGAGTTCCATCGAGTTTGGAAGGGTCACAGTCTCAAGTTTTAATTTAATGTTGTTCACTTCACTTTGCCATCTATATAAACTTCAGGAAGAAGTGATGATGGCTACATCAGGTCTGGCCAAGGCTTTGACCAAACACAGGATCCAGAACCCAAGTAAACATACCATGCCACAAAACTTACCCTATTATCTATTTGTGCTCCTAACAATAAACAAAGTCCCTTGCAAACTCAATCCTAAGACAGTATTTTGACATTACTGATAAAAACCTAAGAGACAAAGAAGTGGCATGACTTGGCCCTCAGAAAGCAACTTTGATGTCCTTCCCTAAAGCACTCGGGATGCCCTGCATGTGACAATGACACTACTGTAATACCTGCAGGATTCGACATGAGAATGTCAGCTTTTGATGCCTCTGAAAATTTCATGGGATATGACTATGCTTAACTAGGTCAAATGTTTTAGAACAGATTTTGTTTACCCATAAAATGAACCAGGTGGTCACCACCTAATTCTTAATAGGTGAAATGTGCCAACCTCATCAAGGCCAGTCCGGGAAGAACACAATCTACAAGTAGAATTTCCCTAACATGAATCATCGCTTCCACTGTGCTCCCATAGCACGGTGTACCAATCTCTGCAGCAGCTCATCTCACAATTCCATAATTATTCATTTGCACGTCTGCCTCCTCCAACTAGCCTGGGGGCCCCCACTGGCGGGGCAGAAGCATCATTCTATGTGGCTCTGTATCCCTGGTGCCACACAGCCCATGGTCCTTCGTCAGAGCTTTACAAGTGGTTAAAAATGAGGAATAGGTGGGTGAAGCACCATCCCATCCCTGGTCCAGTTTTCTTCCTTAGCCAGAACACCAAGTGCTAGAAACTGAAACTTTAGCATTGACTATATTACCAACCCAAATAGGCAGATATGTACCTACTAAATGAGGGCCTCATCTATAAATACATTTAAACTCTTAGTTTTTAATCCTTGTAATTTTTTCTAGGCATAGATTATCTTCTGTTTACATAGAAAAATGTAGAACTATGCTTTATTCTTCCTGAATAATTTCAAGTTAAAGAAAATATGCCCATACTTCTGGAATTCCTAACCTGTAAACAATGGTTCATCTTCTCTAAAATCCTCAAGACACCTTTGATTTGGATGATCTTCTCGTCTTGGCTTCCACTTCTCCAGACTGAGTCTTTTCGTTGTCTTTCTGTGGCAAGTCCCCCTTCTTCTTGACCATTAAAGACGTCCTTCTCCCAAGTGGGCCCTTTCGTAGTTCCTGAAAGTTCTGTAATGGAAACTGTCCACTATGCTCCAGCCACAGTTCTGAGCTGGCAGATTTAATTGGTGAAGTTGGCAGAGAAGTGAAAATCTAAACAGGCCAGGAGAGTCAACTCCCTCAGGCCTGACAAGAGGGGAATAAAAGTCAGAGGGAGAAGATGAGACCGCTTGTCTTGCCTTTCTCCAGCGTGTTCAGGGCACACTCTGTTTTCTTCCGTTTAAACAAAGGGCATTCTCCCATTCTTCCAAGGGCTCCACACACTTTTCTGGGATCTGTCCCAGGGCATGGCCCCACCACTCAGTAGGTAGGGAGTGACTTCTGCCAAGTCACTTAAGCACCCAATCTCAAGTTCCTCATCTGTAAAATTGGGATAATATTTCTCAGCCGACATCCCAGGTTCCTAGCGATAAATATTAATGTCCGTAGAGGGCTTTGAGATCCCGGGGTGAAGGATGCAGCAGAGTGTTATTTTTATGACGTTGCAGCTTCCATAAAGCATCAAATTCAATGAGAAAGAGGAGAGAAGGGGCACTGGGCTGGAACCAAGAATAATGCAGGCAGATGCTGTTCGAGCTTCCCCCTACTGCTAATGCATCTCGACAGTCACCTGCAAGTCTGCTGCTATTCCAGTCCTGGGGCTTTCATTTTTACTGGTGACCTCGTTCAATGCCTCCCCATCCCCCTCTTCCCAGAGTCAGAATCCCTATTTAGCATCATATTAATATGGAACTTCATAATGCTGATATGGATCTGTGTATTACAAACATCAGGGGGCCTGCCTGGCAGTCTGCTGGCTTCAACACGCTACTCAGCAGGGAATCTGTGTTCGAGACTCTGGAGTGGGCCAGCCTTCCGGAGCTGGCCAGACGCCGACATCTGAACTGCCCGAGCAGCACCTTCCCTCCCCCATCTCCCTCCCAGAAGAGGCTTTCCAGGGCCCCAGGCTCTGAAGAGGAGCGCAGACTGCTGTGCACAGGCCTCTGTGACCAGAAATGAAGCTGGTTTTGTTTTAGAATAAAAACTTAGAAGAGGAATTGAATAAGAAAAAAACAATTACGAAGAACAATCAATGGTAATAACGAAGAGGGGAGGGGGCTGGTGACAATGCAATACCCTGGCTCTATAGCAAGTGGGTGCCTGTACACCCCTGACATGTCCAGAAAGTCTCTGGAGACTTGGTTGAGGTAAGGGGACCAGCGGGGCCCACTGGATACAGTGTAGGGCTCAGGAGACAATGAATCCATTGTGTTAATTGCAATATTTCCATTGCCCAGGATGCAGACCACAGGCCGAGGGGGAAAGGGTCACGGGACGAGAAAGTGGAGGTGACAGGGAGAAGAGGGCAGGAACCTGGGTTGGGAGAAGATGCTGCAGAGCTAGTCCCTGCCGGAAAACAAGACACAGAGCCTACCCAAGCTGCTCATATGAAGATACACAGGACATTCTCCTCCCCCAGAGCACCTCTAGTACCCCCTTGTCCTTTTGTAAAAAGTCATCACCTTCAAAATACCCTCTGCACCTTCCTTTTATTGAGATTTTTCATCTACCTGAAGACATTGTCATTTCTGGGGTTGTTTGGTTTGTTTCTTTTTAATGCCAGTATGTGCATCTTTCTAGCTGATCGCCCATCATACAACCACAATTTCTGCCCCTTTCCTTTCTAATCACTCCCCTCATGGCCTCACATACAATCCAGGTTAGTGGATGCTGGAGTTCAAAAAATAAGGAAATATAAAGATTATCACTCTAGAACAAGAAGTATCAGGGACTTTGTGGTAGGACAACATTAAGATAGTTCTGCATCGAGCTCTCTAAAGAATGGGTTCAGGAACACCTTGCAACGAGTTTAGGAGGACCACTTATCCCTCACTTCTTTGTTTCCATGGAGAAGGCACCGTAGGGTAACACTGTTCCCCCACCTGATACCTCCCTCATCTCATGGCTGGAGAAGGAACCTACCTGATTGACAAGTTTGGAAGAAAAGACCCAATCTGGGTAGCTCAGTCCCTTCTAGGTCCCTGCATTGGAGCCTGCCTACCTGCATCTGCTCCTCCAAGCAGGGGGCCTGCTTGGCCAGTGTCTAGGTGAGTCCATTTAACTCTGCTGTGCAGACATTAGCAGGTCCCTTTCCCCACATCCTGTCCTTCACTCAAGCTTTCATCAACAGGAGCCCTGACAGAATGATCATTAGGGGATTGCCTTCCATGCCTGCCCAATTCACTCAGGTGGAGAAGTGATCACCAAAGACCCTAGAGCAGCCCAGCTTGTTCTCCATTTGGCAATGCCTCCAGTGTGACTAAGAAAAACAGGTGCTTTTAACAATTCACACCTTGCTTCTGCTGGGCTGCTAGTAGGCCAATTTGGTGCTAAAAGGTGTCTCCGTTGAGAATGACCCTCTGTCTGCAGAAGCTGTATGAGAAGGAAAAGCACCCCCAACAAGAAACACCTATTGAGAGCTTACCCCAGGTTAGACAATGAGCTACAGCCTCCATGTGCTTTAACTCCTGGACTCCTCGTGAAGGCTCTGTGACGTCTGAGAAAATTTCTCTCCCTAGGTTAGAGGGCAGGAAAATGAGGCTTGGGGAGGTTATGAAGGAAGCTGGTAAGAGGAATGGACAAAAACCAGTGTCAGCCCTACCTGTTCATTCATCACACAGTTACAGAGGAACCCCTGTGCTGTGCCCTCTAAAGGCAATGGAAGGAAATTAGGCCCAGGCCCTTTATGATTCTCCACTTCTCAGAAGCTCCGGCAGGAAACTTGCCTGGGAGATACTAAGTTCCCACCAACCTTGGAAATCAGCTACCTGATTTCTGATTCAGGTGGGCTGCATCCTCCAGTTTCCACAGAATCTCATGCTTCTAGCGCGCTTCTCTTTGCCTTCCGTCTCCTTGGGTGCCTTCAGTCTCCCTGGTGGAAGCTTTCCGCCGAACACCTCCCCCTACAGGTGTCCTCTAACACTCATGACTGGCAGAGCCACATGAGGGAAGACGATTGTCACTGTGCCCTGAGCTCGGGGCAAATCAGATAGAAGGCTCTCTAAAAAGCAAGTAAAATCACCTTCCACAAACTGTTGCCAGGCGACTAAAATAGTCATTTGTTTTCTATGATGGTGGTTATTGTTCCTTTGCAAAAAACAACAACGACAAAAAGTTAATACTAATATTGAAAAATCTGCTTCACCTGAAAGAGCGTTTTAAAAGTAGAATTATGGCCCTCTAAAAAGGAGCTGACACAAATCTCTATTAGCATCATGGTACCATAACACTACAAAGCCTGTTAATGCAGTGCTCTGTCAGTCTCTGAACTCCAGATATCAATGTCACAAGAATATTAGTTAGGAGTCTGTGCCTCCGTCAGTGAGAGGACAGTTTGTATGTGGGGAGCGCCCATTAGTGCTAATGGGAGCTACAGATGTAAATCCCCAGGCTCCAATAGGGGAAAAGGTCCCCTGGGATTTTCCACCGAGAACCCATACACTGCGATAGGTACTTGGGAACCAGAAAGTCTTTTCTCATTAGTACAGTTCCACTCAGGGAGTGATTTGCAACCTCACTCCAAATATTAGAGATTGAACTAGTCTGTTAGCTACGACATCTATAGACTTCTTTTTTTTTTTTTTTTTTTTTTTGCCTTTAGATATTGTGCCGCTAAAACCTAATCTAAGACAAATGCCATTTTAATTTGCTTTAGGCGGTGAAGGCCAACACACATTTCAGTGGAGAAAGCTATGTGTTTTAATTGCCTTATGAAGACATAGCATATGCCCTGACACAGTTAAATGATTAACAGATTACTCCAAATGTCTCTGGCATAGAATATCTATACATTCATTAGGCAGAACAATTTATCTTCTTGATAAAACTAAAATTACTTATACATCAGGTTTACTTTCCGTGATTAATAAATGATAAAAATCTAAATCTGGAATGTCTCTTCTTGGCCATTAATCTCACATTTATCAGCTTTTATAATACGTATTATTAATATAAAAATTCAATTTTCAAAGTATTTAAATTTGCTAAGAAAAACAGAACACACTTAATGCAAAGAAGCATCTCAATTAGTAGAAAATGCTACAGTGATTCTGAAATAGGTAGTAGACAGAGTTAGCTTTAAATATGCTTTATAAAAACAGATAAAATCCATGGGATACACAGACATCAAAATGTCCCCAAAGGGACCCCTGTCTCAAATATACTTCCAGTAAGAAGACATCAGCATTAATGGCGAGTTTGGTATCCTTCCACATATGCTCAAAAGGACAACATGAAGATCAGGCTCAGAAACAGAGCACAGAACACAGAGATCTGGAATCGCTAAAGGTCAAAATGCAAGCATTGCACGTGGCCAAGGAAGTGAGCTTCGGAGGCACAGGTTTAGCTAGAGGGAAAGCCTTGGGAATCAGATCCTTCTGTCAGCTTTTTTAAATGTTTAAGACCGTCTGTCCTCCAATTAAACTGATCAAGGGGTCCAGGATGGTTTGTTAGCGACTCTGCTCTGGAGAACACTCATTAAAAGTCTCGAAGCTGATTACGGAGTTCCCGTCTCAAGCACTTCACTTCTGCTGTCAGCTGCTGATTTCTCTGAATTCCAACTGCCAGAGTAACTGTGGAGGCCGAGCCATGCCTTCCCCGCTGCCAGAAAAGGAGAGAGACATCTGCCAGTGTCCTGAGTCACCTGTTACTTACTTGGTGACTCATTCCCCCAGAGGGGCCAGGGCAAAACAGCTCCTGAAAGGGTGTGTGCACACATATGTGTGTGCGTCTGTGTGTGTGTGCACGTGTGCGTGGTCTGCACATTCACTTGTGTTCACAGATAGGTCCTGGGTCTTCCTGAGAGGCTGGCTCTGCTAGGCACAGAGCATGTGGTCCTAGTGCCTCTTAGAGAAGAAGAACCCCTTTTTCTCACCCTCCAGGAAGCCACCCTTTAATGAGGTGGACAGAGGAATAAAGAGGAAATTGCAATGTAATGTAATCAATGCCACGGAAGGAATCATGATGGCTCCTAGTTACACCTAACTCAGCTTTTAAGAGAGGAGAGGAAAGTGGCAGAGCTCCTCTGGAGGAGAGAACTAGAAGGTAGGAACGATTTTCCTGTTAGAGAGAACAGTATCTGCAGAAGCCCAGAGGAGTGAGAGAACCCTCATTTACTTAAGGACTCACCTTTTTGCCAATCATTCATGGAGCACCTACTATACCCCAGGTGCTATGCTAGGTAGTAGAAATACAGTGAAGGCAGGATGCGCATTCCAATGCGCTTCAGGGAATTGCAAACTCATTCTGTATGACTGGAGCATAGTGGGGGATGAGGGATAAGAGCCAAGGCTGGGAAAATATGTATGGCTCAGCCCACGGCACATTCAGGGTTTGTGTGTGTATATGTGTGCACATGTGTTTATATTGTGGAAGGTGTTGGTGTCAGAACAGGACTCACACAGACCTGGCCTAAATTGAAATCAAAGGAAAAGGTATGTGGTAATGTTTACCTAGTCATAGCCTGGCCAGACCGATGAAATGAGTCCTGAAGGTGACACTGGTACTTCCCCCTATACATCAAACTTTCTCTCATATCACTCACCATCCCACATCTTCTACTTCATCATGAGGGTTCACTCTCACCATGGACCCTCATGGTACCATCATGGCACCTCATTCTGCACACCAGCATTGTGCTGGTGATGGATCCACTGATACCACCTTCTACAACTGAGCTGTAGTGAAATGAGCATGGAATTAGGGTCAGATTTGCATTCCAATCTCAGCCCTACTCCTGGCAAGGTATTTGGTAATGACAGTCATAACCATCCACAGCATTTATTGAGCATTTAATATGTGCCACTTTACGTGCATTAACTCATTCAAACTTTGCAATAAAGCCACAAGGTGGGCACCATTATGATCTCTACTTTATAAAGAGGGAAACCAAGGCAAAGAAAGCTTCAGGGTCTTGCATATAGTCACACGGTTAATAGAATGGCAGTGCCTAGAGCCAATCTCAGTAAATTTGATCCTGTCTCTCTTGGGTGCCTTGTTTTCTTCAAATTCAAAGCGGACATGGTAATACTGATTTTTGGCAAGAATTAAGTGGGTAACTTAAGTGACCAGCACAGTTTGCACTCTAGAAATAATAATTTCCTATGTCTCTCCCAGTCCTGCCCATTTCCAGAGCTAGGTTAAAAATGTGTTATTTCATGAAGACTTTTCTAGGCATTGCGTCTGCATTGACATGACATTCCTTCTTTGAAGTCACCTCTAGTTTAGCATAAGATGAATAGTGACACTGGTCATACTGTCTTGTATTGTTCTTGAATCACTCAAGCTTTCGTGATTTTTCCAACAACATTGCATGTTCCTTGGGCCAGTAATCAGGTCCTGTCTTCCCCTCCAGAAATATCTTCTCCAGAAGCCACTGCTAAGAGCATAGGGTTTTCAAACCAGGTTCAAAGAATAAAGAATAAATAAATAATACAGGAGTTCAAATGTAGAATAAAACAGAGTAATTTGTAAACTAGTTGAGGGAGGGGGAATTTGTATGTATCTTCATCCATCCAGTAGATTCCAAGGAATTTGATTTTCAAGTTATGTTATAAATATTTAGTTACATTTTCCTGTTTCCTTCAGTATGTATTTTCTCTTAATGTCCAAAGTCAAAAATCTCCAGGTCAATAGGGAGAAAGAGGAGCTAATTGCTCAACAAATTTGAACGTGGGTATTCATTTTTCACTCTCTAAGGCATGAGATGCCCTCCTACACTCAAGTCAATGACTTTAGCTTGGGAGGAAGCAAACACATTAATAAAAGGCATAAACACTCTCTACTGACAATAAATTTTAAAAATAATTGACCTCATCACATCAAAGTTTACAAGTGGCTTTAGTCCCATGCCCTATAAACTCTAAACTAGAGGCAGGATGCCTGGCTGAGCAGAAAGAGCAATGCAGCTGGAGTCCAATTTGGCTTTGAGCTATAGTTCCACCACTTTCTACCGTAGTGACTTCCCTGAGTGTCACTTTGCCATCTGCATCAGAATTTTTATATAAAAGATACTTTCTACCTCAAAAGCATGCCATTCGTGTAAGGGATTACTGTGATACTAGGGGCGAGGAGCCAATCAGAAGTGCAGGGATTCCATACAGGAATTATACTAAATGCAAATGAGGGGCATCAGTGACCAGTGAGGGATGTAGTTGGGCATTCTTCTCTTCATTGGGGTTTATTAGCCAAGTAGAGTCCCCCGACATGTGAGAGGAAGTTCCCACCAGTATACATCCTGCATGATACACTATATCAGAATGTAGAATGCGCTTCAGAATAACAGTCTTTAAAAGTGCCTACACCTTAGTCATGATGGCAAACATATTTGACTGCTGGTCTGTACAATGCAGTAAAGAACTGTCTTTATCTTATCCACTGGAGTGCTGGGTCGATCAGGAAATGGGGTATTAGAGTGAAAAGATCACACACAGAACTTGCTCTGTGTTCGGTCAAGACTGCTGGCCTATGAAAAACAAAGCAAAATCAGAAAGTGCTTAGGTTCCAGAAACACAAAATTAGGGAGAATGAAAAATGGCAGGTCATCTCTACCTGTTTGCTGGGACAGAAGAATCATTTGTTAAATAATAGACCCTAACTCTTTGTTAGCTAGGCCAACTGTCAGCAAACTATGGTCCATGGACCAAATCCAGCAGCCTACCTATTTTTGCATAGCCTGTGAGCAAAGAATGATTTTTATATTTTTAACGGTTGAAAACAATATTTAAAAAGATAATATTTTGTGACATCAAAATTACATGAAATTCACATTTCTGCAGCCATGAATAAAGTTTTATTGGCCCACAGCCATGTTCACTGGTTTACATGTTATCAATAGCTGCTTTTGTGCTACAGTGACAGAGCTGAGTAGTTGCAACAGAGGCCTTATGGCCAGCAAAAGTGAAAATATTTACGACCTAGACCTTTGCAGAGCAATTTTGCCAATCCCTTGTCTAGGCCAATTGTGTTTTCTTTCAGTATGTGAAACTGACCTAACACGACGTAGCTACTACCTGATCAAACCCTTTCTGACCTTAAGACTAGATGTCAAACGTATCAGCCTCTGTTAAAGCCGGTTCCTAGAAGGCCAGGACATCCTATCGACGCTTGCCTCTAACTTACCATCCCCACCTTCATATAATATACAGACACACACCAACATGCCTGCACAAACACACCCTAAATTCTGATTTCTATTTCCCCAGTCTTTATACTTTCAGATTTCCTCTGTATCGCTATTATACGGTCTTCCATAACCCCTAAACCATCAATACTGTTTCCTCATCTAATGACAAACTAAAGAAACTGTCAAGTATGGAAAGATATTTACTATAACTTAATACTAACATCGGAAAGCTGCTACCAATAATATTTTCTAATATTAAATATTACACCATTCCTTTTAT
>NW_012104176.1:826196-926718 GCF_000951045.1 Mandrillus leucophaeus | reverse complement strand
GAGGCTACATATACTATTGAATTTTTGTCATCCATATTGATTTTACACATATTTCCCAAGGGGAATTATAAGGGGAACAGATGGGGTTACCTGACCCTAATTTCCCTTCTGATGCCACATTCCCCTATTTCTGCCTCCTCTCGATTTTTTCATTTTCTCACTGAAAACTCTCAGTTCATGAGCAAGCGCTCCTCACTAGGAACCAGGCAGTTGGAAAGTTTTAACTTTTAAAGTTCATTTATATTTGAGTCCTCCAAGAGCAACAATCCCCCAAAATTAATGATATTATAATAAAAATATTTTATTTCTTCAAAACCTCAAAAAATCATTTAAAACAGATCTTGCACGAGATATATCCCTCTAGGCTAAAATAAAGCATTAGAGCTTTTGTTAAGGCAAACATTTCCTCAAACTGAAAGAAAACAGAGCTTTAATGGAAATACAAATGCAAGCTTTGCAGTTGCAACCAGCTAATATAACATTAGAATTCTGCATTTGTGAACTGCTCTAATTTTATGTGCATATATTATTCAGCAAGAATAGTGTTCCTTTAGTTTTATAGATTTTTTTTGCTCTTATTTAGCTGGTGATATAATTACATGCTCTTATAAATCTGAATATTAGGAATTCAAACATACACAAAAAAGAGAAACTTGATTCTTAATGACTTATCTTTTTTCCCCAAAACACTGTCATCCCTTCATTGTTTTTTGTTTTGTTTTGTTTTGAGACGGAGTCTTGCTCTGTCGCCAGGCTGGAGTGCAGTGGCGCGATCTCGGTTCACTGTTACCTCCACCTCCCAGGTTCAAGCGATTCTCCTGCCTCAGCCTCCCAAGTAGCTGGGACTACAGGCATGTGCCACTACACCCAGCTAATTTTTTTGTATTTTTAGTAGAGATGGGCTTTCACCATGTTGACCAGGATGGTCTCCATCTCCTAACCTCATGACCTGCCCACCTCGGCCTCCCAAAGTACTGGGATAACAATGAAGGGGCTAGGCATAAGCCACCACGCCCAACCCCTTCATTGTTAATCTACAGCCCCTGTGCATTCAATGATCAAAGATTTTTAAACTACCTTCTTGAAACACACATACAAACTTTGTCAGGCAACTTCATTGTGCACAAGCACTGTTCTTATTTCTGTTTTTTCATCTCTTGAACACTGACCCCTTGACTTGCCCCTAAAACTTTCAATAGCTGAAACCAACCTCAGGTGAAGCAAGCCAACAACATGAGAAATGACTGTATGCAGACTCTTTGGGAGTGATAGCGAGATCATGGTGACAATGATGACAATGATTATCAGGATGTGATTTTTCTACTTAACCCTTTGGTCAGCCCTATGAGGCAGCTACTACTGCTATCACCATTTTACAGATGGGGAAAACATAGAGGTTAACACAAAGAGGCTGAGTAAATTATCACGTTCTCACAGCTACTATGTGGCAGAACCAGGTTTTGGACCTCTAGTGCTACAGGCTAACATTGCACTGTCCTCTCCCTTTTACAGGCACTCCGGAGGAACAGTTAACCAGCTGTGTGTCTCAATGTGAGAAATGTAAGCGTGTGGTGGTGCAGGAAAGAGGGCAGAACTGTGATGTCTCTGGACCCCTGATGGCTCCTGGTGAGTTTCCAGCACACTCCCAAGGCAGGACCCAGAAACAGCCCCGAGTGTGGGTCCAGAGTCTTCTTCCTCACCTGCGTAGAGGGTTCAGTAAAGGCAAATCTTTACCTGGAGGAAAGCGTATTGGCTCAGCAAATGCAGGGAAGGGAGGATCTCAGCAAAGAGGATTTCCATTCATTGGAAAATATGTGGAAAAGAAAGAAATGGACTTTGATCTCACATGAGGGAATGAAAATGAGAGCTTTTGCAGCCAGAAGATGAGGGAAGATACTCTCTCCTACCACCTGTGTGAGCTTGGACACCCTACAGAGAACCAATTTCTCCATTTCCTCATCTATGAATGGGAATAATTATAAATTCCTACCAATTTCCGTTTCCTCATCTGTGAATGGGAATAATTATATAATTATACTTACAATTTGCCATGAGAATTAAATGCAAACTACCACACACACACATCAGCGCTTCATCACCTAGGTTGCCTTCCTCCTGATTCAGAACCATTTTTTTTGGCTTAACTCCCTTTTTTTCCAGCTTTATTGAAGTATATAATGGTCAAATAAAATTATATAATGTAAGTTGTCCAACATAATGATTTGATATACAAAATCTTTTATTTCCTTGTTTATTTCACTTTTCCCCATGGAAGTCATTTCCCTCACATGGTCCTTTTCCTTCTCTTCCTTTCCCCAGTCTTTCTACAGCAAAATCAGCCTTGCCCTTTCATTCCTTCCTAGAATTCTCTGAAATGCTAGATGATATGTTCTGTCTGTGCTAACTCCCAGTGCCTGAAAACATTTGCCCCATGTGGTGGGATGCAATATTTGGGTGCTTTGGCCCTTAAGTATCTACCTGATCAAGTGTTCCCTACACCCTAATTCTGCACAGAGAGAGATGTTTAGGTTTTTGGAACTATGGTACAAATGGAGTACAATAAATGGGACACTCGCACCCACTCTAAGTGGCAGAGGGTGCTTTGCAAAAAAGCAGAACAAAGGAAGAGCCTCTTTGTGCCCCCCAAAGATTCCAACTTTTCACTCTGTAGACACCTAGGTGAGCCCTAAGCATCTCCGGCCCTCCCTTCAAGTCTCAGAAGCCAAATAGCAATACTGAGTGATAGACAGAACTGCATGATGTCCCTACAGGAGAAGACAAATTCTACCCACTTTGCAGAAAGCTTCAGGTGTCTATGAGCCCATCTCCACTTCATAGAACAGAGAATAGGGCTTGTCATCATGTGTTTAAAATATTCTGTATCACAAGTGGAGTGTTTTTTAAAAACAATGAAGTTGCCACATGGGTTTCAAGTGGTAGATCAAGCAACCTAATGGACCATCTTGCCTCCCTGTGAAAACACATAGATAGATGGTGGTGGTGTCCACCAGTCATCTTGATAAAGGTAAGAGATCAAGGCCAGGCTTCTCATGTTGGGTTAGCAACTTCTCAGAACCATCACCCATGAAAGTTTCAAGTAATTCTCAAACCTTTCACATCCAGAAATGATCCATGGAGAATTATTCTTTGGATATTTGGAAGAAATAACAAACGTTATAATACGTTGCTACTGCTAATTCTGCTCCAACTGTGAAATACCATGATATGGTTTGATTGTGTCCCCACCCAAATATCATCTCCCATAATTCCCACGTGTCGTGGGAGTGCCCCATGGGAAGTAATTGAATCATGGAGGGAGGTTTTTCCCATGCTGTTCTCATGACAGTGAGTAAGTCTCACGAGATCTGATGGTTTTATAAAAGGGAGTTCCCCTGCACATGCTCTCTCCTTGCCTGCCACCATGTAAGACATGGCTTTGCTCCTCTTTGCCTTCTGCCATGATTGTGAGGCCTTCCCAGCCATGTGGAACTGTGAGTCCATGAAGCCTCCTTCCTTTATAAATTACCCAGTCTTGGGTATGTCTTTATTAGCAGTGTAAGAACGAACTAACACATACCACCACCAGAGCTAGGACCAGGTTTTGACCCATGCCAGAGCTTGGTGACACCATGAGACCTGAAAACAGTTTTACACCACCTTGACTAGTTTCTCTACGTATCTCCATGTTCCTCTGATAGTTTTACAACATAGTACCCAATAGCCAGGTAATGTAATTTTAACATTACAAATTTGTTCAAATGCATGATATTAGCAATGGGGTTACTGGGATCAACTGCTCTCTCTGCTTCTTTCCACCCCCACCCCCAGCTATGCTTCCAGGGCTGCCACAATCCTTTACATGGCTTATGCTCTTCTATTAGCAGGCACTGTGTTCATCTCTCACATTCATTATCTTACTTAATCCTGTGAGATGTCTGCTATTTTAGTCCCATTTTACAGATGAGAAAACCGAAGCTTGAGATAGATAAAGTAGTTTTCCAAGATCTAATCTAATCTGTGGAGGAGTCAGCCCTCAAACCCAGATCCACAGCAACAACAAAGCCAGCCCACAGGAATCACAATTCATATATACATTCTGCCTATTCTTAGCATGTTTTCTGCCTCTTAGAATGAAAGTCACATCGAATACAATAAAAATCACTGATTACATATTTTTAACTAAAATACAAGTGTATTGAGTGGGGAATTTCTATTGAGTCATCCAACGTGGAGATGTGGGAAGAACTAGAGAAAGGCAGAGGATATATTTGGGCCAAGCTCTCTGCCATAGTTTAGTGCCAAGCCTGGGGGGCTGGACAGCTAGGTGCTAGATCTGTCTCTACCATGTAGGCTTGCTGTGAAACCCTGAGCAAATCCTCCATCCCCAGGCTCATTTCCTTGTTTGCAAATTATAATAGCCCATCCCATCAGGTTGCTGCATCAGGTATTACCTAGTGACGTTTGAATATGGAAACGAGAACTAACTATTATATACCCCCATTCACACATATTAATATATTTCCTTTCTCTTCATCATCCCAATATAGTTACTTCATGTTTTTGTTAAGTAAATATTCAACATTTATTAGTTATTGTAACTAACTTAGTTATTGTAACTAACTTTTGTTCACCGCTGAACTATGGATTGTGTCATTAAATTTTCTTTCTTACATACTTTTTTGTTTTCCCTGAAGTTAATAATTGTCTTATTTCTTATTTCCCTCCTTGTTTTGGCAAAATGCCGAAAAAAAGTTCTTTGCCAAAACCAGAAAGTTTTTCTCAATATATGCAAGCAAATCAGACAATGGATCAGTTCCACTTCTTTCTTTCTGCTCTGATCCAGAGCGGCTTCTCTGCAGGCATTCTGCACAGCTGACATTCTAGCGCTCCCCTTTGCCTTCACCCAAGGAATAACTTTGGCCTCTTTTTGGGTCTGGATCTTTTATTCCCTAGACTCCAGATCTTCCTCTTGCTTAGTTTACTCTTTTGTTTTAAAGGCACATATCATTTAGTAGCTTTCGAAAAATTCATAAAGACCTTGTATATCTGAAAATACTTTATTCCATTCCAAAATTTGATCAACTTTACATTCATTATCTTAGTTAATTAAATGAATGCCCATTATTTTATTCCCATGGCAATGGGAGGCAGTGGCAGAATATTGACTTCTAGATAAGAGTTAGTTAAATTTTTCAATATAATTCTCTATTCCCTCCTAGCTCCAAGTAGTGTTTTTTCAATGTGAGTCTCAATCCTTTGCATGGGAACTGTTTTTTTTTCTGAACATTTTAGTAGATTTTCTTTATTCCAAATGTTCTGAAATATTTCAGTGATGTGTCTGGTGTGTTTGTGTGTGTGTGTGTTTCATTCATTATGCTAACATTGAGTTAACTCTTTATAATGTGTGACTGTTATAATCTTGTCTCTTGGTTCAAGGAAATTCTCTTTCATTAATTCCTTAACAGTTCTCTTCCCTCCATTTTATCTGTTATCTCTTTCTGAAACTCCTGTGGATTTAGATGTTGGACTTCCTGGGCTGATCTTCAAATTCTCATGTCTGCTTTTATTTTTTCATTCCCATTCTTCTCAGAGATTTTTTTCCTCTGTTTTCTAGTTCATTCATTAATTTTAATTTCCACTTTGGTATTTTTAATTTCCAAATTTTATTCTGGTTTTCTGAATATTCCTTTCCACAGTTGCCTGTTCTTGTATCATAAGTGCAATATGCTCTCTCTAGAAATAAATTAGAGATTTTAAAAGATGTTTTCCTCTGCCCTGCACTGCCTCAGTTTCCTCAAATTATTTTTTGTTTCTCTTCATCTTTCTCTCTCACATTAGAGGACTTCCAAGAATGGTCATCTGTTTCATTCAAGAGTAACACATCCAAGGCTGACTAGAAGTTTCAGGAGCATAGGTGGGGTTACAAATGGTGAACTTTACTGCAGTGTGGCATGGAGGAGAGTTGGCACTTTCATGAGAGGCCTTTTATGGATTGTTCACTTTCCCCAGAAGACTGTCATTTGCTCTCCCTCTGCCAGGGTATAAGGCAAGCTGTCGGCACTTTGAAAGAGAAGAGAGAAACTGGGATCTCACTCTTTAGTAAACAGATTTGATTTAAAACCTCCTTATTTTCCTTCTTCCCTATTAACTGTTCTACTGTGCCTGAGTGTCCCATAGTCCAGATATCTGGCTCAACTTCATTAGAAAGCAAACTGTTGTATGTCTTTGTCCAGTGGGGGGAGGGATCTGGTCTATTTGGTCATTCTGTAAATCTATTCACCTGTTTTCACTCTGACCCATATCTCACCTTCTACCTTCAATTTATGAGCATTTCCAGAATTTGGCAGAGCAAAACAGCCTGCTTTTTGTTGATTCTTTCCCCTACAAGCTTAAATTTCATGATTATTTTAATGCTGTGCCAAGTCAGTTACCATTTGTTTATTCTTCGTTGAGCTTTCAAAATGTAGTTGGCATTTCTTCCCTGATGCCATCTCCTCTTTCATTCTCTTTGTCCTTTGAGCTTTAAACTTTTTAAAATGTCGTTTTGTAGGATTTCAGGTGCCATATTGAACTCAAAATATAGTTTCCACTCCTTGCACTTAATAGGATATCAAAAGCATTCTCCTCCATACGGAAAACATAGAGTAAATACAACACTTTATTTCAGTAGAATACTGAAAACACATTTGAATGGCTTTCTCATAGTATATCTAACCATTAGCCTATCACTGGAAACTTAGAATGAATGAAAATTTCACTATTATAAATAGCATCAAAGTAGCCATCCTTTCACATGAAGTTTAGTCTTGTCTCTGACAATTTCCTTAAGATCTATTTCTAGAATAATATTAAGTCAAGTATTCTAAATTTTTGAACTATTGATACATGTTACCTAATTGATTTCCAGAAAGGCAGTAATAAATCAGCACTCTTCCTCAAAGAAGAGGCAGTAAATGGAATTTATCCCATCATCACCACAAGTATCATTTCTCAAAATCTTTATCAGTCATGTCCCCATTATTGTTTTAATTTGCATTTCCCTGTTGACAAATGTGACTACATTTTTTTCATATATTTATTGGTAACCTATATCTTCTGTTAATTGCTCCTGGACCAAGCTCATTTTTTTTCCTAGTGAAATGTGAGGTTATTTCTTATTTGTATGAACTCTTCATTTGTTAAAACATCAAGCTTTTTTGGCTAGATTTCTCAAAAACATTTTTCCATTTTATTTTTTTAATCGAATACAATTCTTAGAATTTATCTCTGAAACAGAGAATTTTTACATTTTTACATAATCAAAATTGTCACTTTTTTCTCATTTATGCTTAGAGGGTTTCTCATCCCATGATCAGATAAGTGTTACCCTACATTTTCTCCTCTTTAAAATATGTTTCGAATTTTTTGCATTTTACTCTTTTCCTTCTGAAATTTAATTTGCAGTATTTTCTCTCAGTCAATCAGGTAACTCAACACCACTGATTGCATACTTGTCAGTTTCTCAACCAATATGTAATGTAATTTTGAACACATTTTAAGCTCTTATATTTAATAGTCTGTTTCTTGGCTCTTTCAACCCCATTTGTCTGTTGATTCTTACTCCAGAATATCCTGTTTTAGTTACCATTAACTTTATAGTACATTGCAATGTCTACTAGAGAAAAACCTGCCTTACTGCTCTTCTTTTTCTAAATTTTTAAACTCTCTCATTGTATTTATTATTCAAGATGAACTCTAAAATATGTGGTCAAGTTTCCAGAAAATGACAGAAGCAACATGATTTCGATTAGAATTGTATTAAATATGTAAATTCATTTGAGAAGAATCAAAATGCTAAGAGTATCCATTCTTCCTTTCTAGGAAGATGACGCCTATCTCCACGCATCCGAGTCTACCTTATATCTACTCGGGGAGTTGTATTGTTTTTCCAGTACAGAGTCTATATCTGGATATTTTTATGTGTTGGTACTATTTTGAATAATTTTTATCTTCATAGTTTCTAAATGATTATCACTATTATATCAAAATGTTAGTTACTAATTTTTATATATTTATTTTATATTGAGTCAACTAACTCAACTCATAATTTCTAATCATTTTTCAATGTTTCTAAGAATCTTTGCTTTACTATGTAAACAGTAATTTTGCCTGGTAATATCATTTTTGTCTCCTCTTTTCTATATCTCACTTTGAACCAGGTATTAGTAGGCTGTCATGAGTGAAACTGCAGACAACCTTGTCATTATCCTGGTTTTAAAGAAAATACTTTCACAACAAGAATAATAATTGCTAATTTTTACTCAGTGCTTTCTGTTTGCCAGTTACTTTGCCAAGGGATTTAACTACATTACTTCCTTCCATCTTCAATCATTTTAGGAGAAAGTTACTATTGTAATCCCATTTTAAAGACAATGAAACTGAGGGTTTAGAGTAGAAATATATCCAAGGTTATCCAGCTAGTCAATAACAATGCAGGATTTCAACACCACATTGATTTGACTCCAGAGCCCATGCTTGTCACATATTAGTATTTCAAGTAAGCATGATTTGTTGATAGGATTTTTTAAGGACGGCTTTGAGATTTTTTTCTTGTCTCTTTTGGTGTTTGTTGGTTTGACTGAATATTTGAGCTGAGAAGATGGGAGAGAGAAGAGCAGGTTGCTTCTAGGCAGGCAGAACATAGACATGAAGTGAATACTGAGTACATTAATGATGCAAGAAAAGTACAACAGAAAAATGCTTCCCCATAGTTCCACAAGTTGTGTGTGGACACCAAAATCAATTACTAATGAAAAGAATACAATTTAAAGGCCAAAAAATTGCACCTTAGAGTTTTAGTATTATTACAACACAAATAAAGCTATATGATGTAACCACTTGCCCATTTCAGTTTCCAAAATTTCTCAAAGAGCATTTTGGTCTCATTAACTCAGATCTTTGAGTCACTAAATAGTAAGGCAAAAGGTGGGGTTAAGGTGGTTTGTGCTATTTAAGACTCATCTTGGCAAGAAGCTGAGTGGAGGGAGACAGTGTGCCTCCTTTTCCAGTGTGAAAAAAGGAATCCAGCAATGCAAAAAATAAAGTCTTTAAAAGTGTTACACAGAATTATGTATTTCTGCAGCATATCATCCCAGGCTTAGTGGCTGTATAATAGCCCTGCTGGACTCCCACTACTGCAAGAAGATCATGCGCAAAGCATTATGATCAGCACAGGAAATATGAAGGTCTTACTTTTCCACCAGACAATTTCAATTGTTGGGGTTGGTAGGAGAAGTGTTTCCTTAAAAACCATTACATAAAAGTTTTTAGCTTTGAGTGCTAAAAGAGTTTTCAGCATTTAAAGGGCCACACTCTTTTATAGGAAGGGGACAATTGATTCACGCCAATTAGGTGTTCATGTAAGAAAACAATTTTTTTTTAACAAGCTTTAGGAACACTTATCCTTGACCAGCGAACAGAGAGATGGTTTGATCTGAGCAAACACACACAGGATTGTGCTTCTGACCTGGCCCTTTTGTGCAGGGCTCTTAACCCGTCAGCTCTGGGTCTATTCATTTAACCATTGGTAATAATAACATTGCTGCCATTTCCTTGATAAGGCTTCTGTGAGATTGAAAAAGGGGTATATATGGAAAAGTGCTTTTGAAAACTGAAATACACTTGATATGTGTGAGGAAAGATCCAACAGTTTCCAGGACACTCTCCCTGAAGAGTAGTCATATTTATTGCTCACCCGAACTCCTCTGAAAAAGACAGTCATTGGCAGTAATGGAGTTCTGCAGAGAGCCAGCCTGTTTCCGTTTCAGTTCAAAGCCCTTGAGACAGCAAACTTTCAATCCAGGCACTGCCCCTGAGTCCCAAGTAAATTGTCTGTTTCCCCAATATATGTGGTGAGCATTTAAACAGATCATATTCTTTTATCAGGCAGTGAAAATCAAAATTTAAAGGCTAAAGGAAGGATGACCTATTTTACATGGACTTTATGAGAGGCTTTAGAGGCGTCACGTGATCCTAGGATAACTCGATAACGTCAGCTCTGGGTCACCACATGGCTCCCTTTTCCCTCAGTCCCTTTGGCCAGTCATTTCTTTTATATACTGTACAGTGGCTCTGTGTACTGGGGACTAGCTTAAATCGAGCTTGAGACAGGGGCCATGGAATGATTGAGTAGTGAATTAGATAGAAAATTGCAGCTTTTGCACCATAAGTGAGAGAATCGCTGCATTCAACCAGTTGCTATGACTTGAGGATTTCTCATTTCTTTTGACTTTTTTTTTCACAGACAAACTTGATGTCAAACATATTTGTCTCTTTAGATACACAAGTGCTGCCTGTTGCCCTTGACCTTCTTTTAAAATCTTCCCTCCACATCTCAAATACTCCTTAGCCATCATCGGCATAAGTTGTGACATACGAAAATCAATGTTCAAGAAAGAGTTGGAGGAGGGAAAAGTTCAAGTCTTAAACCCACTCAAGGTTCATTGGGCCCCCATCAGAACAAACAGCCATGAATGTGGGACACAGGAGTACAGGAGGCTGAACATAAAAGGCAAAGATACCACAGAGAGAATTGATTTCTTATATTGGTTATTTGGGTTTTACACAAATTTGTACCAAGAGGTACATAAAATTGAGTCAAACTTGAAAACTGTAAAATCACTGGATTGGTTTATTTGCATTTGTTCATTCACGCATGAGCACAACTAGTTGTTCTAGAACAGGCAGATGAGGACACTGGTTATATATGGCCACTTGATTTCAGCACTCATGACTTGAGCCTGCTCTACGCCTGGAAGTGTGCTAGGCCCTGAGAGAAATAGGCAAACAAGTAAGATTTAGATTCTGGCCTCCAGGGATTGATACATAGCTCTGATTCCAGATAGTAAGAAAACTACTGGAAGAGAACCATCAAATGCTTTGGCTGTCTCCCTAACTGAGGTATAGCTTTTTACAGTAGACATAAAGCCCCATGAGCATAGATTAGGCTAAGGATAAGGCAAACACCTCCGCAAGTCTTCCAAGTCCCCAGACAATCTGATGCCACCCATATGGAAGGACCTCTCCCCAGTGCCTGTCTACACCGCACAACACAACTAACCACTCAGCATTCTTCAAACATAACCACACATTTACTCTTCCAGGTCTTGTTCACAAGCCTCCTTCTACTTAGAACACTTTGATACCATCTTCGCTAACCTAGAAATCTGATTATTTCCCCTGCGGCCCAACTCAGTGATCCTTAGTGAGAAAATGCTCAGTGAGACGTCTTTCCAAGGTCTCTCCCAGCCTCTAAGTCAATGATATGTGAACCGAAGAAATACATAGAACAGTTCACCTCCATTGAACCATGAAGCCATTCCTGATGCCCTGAGGCATAATTAGACCTCTGAACTTCCATCCCACGTGCTTCTTCTGCTACTATAGGACTAAATGCACTGAATTGTAAATAGTTGTTTGTTAGCCATTTACTAGTTTATCCTTCCAAGTAGAATGAGTAAAACTCAAGGGCAGTGTCTGCATCTTACTTCATTTTTGTCCTATCTAACAAACAGTCAAGTGGCCATAGGTAAGCGTCAATCACTCTTCCAAGTGCATTGCATGTGTTTCTTCATTTAGTCCTTACCACAGCCCTATGAGATATATTACTATCATTATCCAATTTTGCCCATGAGGGAGCTGAGACACAGCAAGTTTAAGTAACATGCTCACGGTCATACAGCTGAGTGGGTAACCAGCCTGGTTGTTAACCAGGCTCTTACCTGTTCCTTTATGCTGCCTTTTACCTATCTTTGTACCCTCAAGGCTTGGCTCAGAGGTCCAGTACGTGGAGCTCACTAAATGCAGATTAGCTGATTAAATGACTAAGTAGGTGACCTACTGGTTAGTTCTGGCTAGACCCTACTGCAAAGTTCTAGGCTATAGAAGTTGGATAATAAGCAGATTTTGAGATGGTTCAGAAAAACTCAAGAAGATAGAAATGAAGAATTATACCTACGGATTTAGGCTGCTTAGCCTTGAGAGCAAAAGCCGAAGGCTGGTTTCATAATGATCATCAAGAAAGGAAGGCTGATTCGTGAAGACAGTGACTGAGCTGTTTTTCTCCACCTCCGGGGAGGAGAAAGGAGCAGAACTGTGCCTAAGCCGCAATGGGCAGAGTTTAAATCCACACAAGGAAGAATTTCCTTGGCCTAAGTATCATTTGTTAGAGCTAGGAATGAGTTATAGAGAGAGGCTCCATTAGGTTATCTGTCTTCAGCCTTTTGGACTTGCTTCTGCTCAGAGTGAGGAACATGTAGAATGAAAACAAACAATACAAGGTCTCCCCCAGCCTTATGAAGCTGAATTTGAATCTAGGAAATACATCAAACACTTCGTCTTCTTTGATTCAACAAATGAAAAAATGAATTGATGAATGAACATGTCCCACATTTAAAAGGCAATAACAAAAAATTGCAGTCAGCAATAAGAAAAGGGGTCTTCTTAGGGAATACTTTTGTGCTACAGATGTAACAATAGAAGAAAAATAGAACTTATTTAAGCTCTTCTATGGCAGCTATGATCCAACTATCTCTTGCTAGGTCCATCATCCTCTTAACATAAAATTAGAAAAGGTCAGTCTACATCCTCAGGTGCTGGCTTTGACCCATCATCACCATTTACTCACTTGATAGATGACAGTATCTTGATGCATATTTCTTTAAACATGAAGTAAACTCAAACTATGAACCACTATTTCATCAATGTCCAATCTAAAGCACTTTAAACAGGAAGAAACAAATCCTTCCCCGAGAACAGGAAACAACATCAAACCTACTTATTTTTTTTTCCTACATGAAAACTGAAACACGAAATAGTAATGGAATTGAAAGAGAAGGTAGACAGTACACAAATCTATATCCATATTTGGTACTGTTTCAAAACCACGATTCTCCTTTATTTTCTGTTAATGGCAATAAAACCTTATACTTGTAGAATGCTTTACAGTAATAAAAGTTATTTAATACAAACATTAATTCACTGAATTTGTACCTGAAAGGTAAGTGTCTTCCTTTTCATCTTATAGAAGCAGAAACAGCTCAGATAAATAAGGGACTTGATTGAGGTCACCCTGATAGGCCTTCAGCCAGGCCTTCTCACTTCTAGACTGACCATTTCAGGTACACCTGTGCTGGGTGTCTGGTGAGCACCCAGTACACCTTACCATGTACTGCCTCTATTATTAGAGAGCTGTGGCATGGCCCTATAAAACCTTGAGAAATTCAGCTGGTCTAATAATTTTGCGAGACCTGGGATAAGAGAAACTGCTCTATCTGTTCTGAGTACAGAACACCCACTATCAGTGAGAGCCTGCATTCTAACTCAGGCTTTCCCTGCTTGCAAAATTATCTCCTTGTGAAAAACCTGGCTCAAATGCCATCTACTCTGTGAAATTGTCCCTATTCCCCTTGCTCCAGGTAGAGGGACATAATCCTTTAAGCTCTGGATCCAGGCTGCTTGGGTCTCAGTCCCATGTACTAATTAAGTGACCTTACCCTCTCTTAACCAGCCTCATCTACCAAGTAGGAATACAACTAATATCCCCTTATTCAGATATGGTAAGGAGTCAATGATTTTATATCAGAAAAATGCTTCCAACAGCTCTTGGCACACAGTAAGCTCTGTGTTTGTTAATTATCATTGTTAACTATTCCTGAAATTATTGTCATTGGTAACTATTCCTGCAATTATTACCTCCTCTGAGTCTTCACAGGGCTTTGTTTATCTTCCTGATGTATTACTCATATTTTTTATAACTCTTCTCCACGTTTTGGTTAGTTATTATCCACCCCATCATCAGCCCAGAGACCTCAGTTTCTCTTCCAATAATCTCTTTTCAGATCTCTTTTCAGATGAAGGCACTGATACCCACTTATATCTACTGCCAGCTGAAGCTGGCCTGGCTCTGCAAGGTTTTTCTCCTCCTGCCTCTTTAGATTTATCTCCCACCATTCCTGCCTCACTCTGAACGGCTGGTATCACATCCAACTGCATGCTCCTCAACACACACTTCAACACTGCTCTCTTTCCTATGTCTGACATAGGCTCTCTTTTGCCTTGAATTGTCTTCCCAGTTCTTTGTCTGGCTTAATTCCTTTTCTTTGTTTAAGACTTAGCTCCATGCAACTCCCAAGACAGATTGGAGGCCTACCTACAGTGCTCCCATGATACATGGAGCATTTGGTGGTTGTCCTATCATTATAATGACCTGCTGTGCTCTCCCACCATGACCTTGTGTTCTAGGGCAACATCCTCAGTCACTTTCTCATCTCCTTAAGTATGGATGTGCTTTGCACATGGCGGAGGGGGGCAGTATTCAAAAAACATTGAATGGCTGGTCTCATTAAATAGATAATAGATAGATAATGACACATACTGTGCATTTGATGGGTCACCAAGCAGTGCTCACTGATGTGTTCTTCTAAACACTTTCAAGAAAGTGATTCATTTAATCTCCACGACAATCTTATAAAGTCGCTACTACAATTATCCCCATTTTACAGGTGAGAAAACAGAAGCAAAGCAAGATTTGAAAACTTTACCAATGCTACACAGTTAAGAATTAAGGACACCAAGGTTAGAACTCAGAGGTCTGTCTCAAGATCAACAGGTTCTTGACCCATGTGCTACAGTACCTGTTCAAAAAGGGTATCATAATAGTAAAGATATCTAAACAGACACAGACAATATGTTCTAGTTCCAATTTTACAGATGAGAAAGTTGCAGAAGAAAGTTTATGGAGAAGCAGTTCAGGGGAAAAAAAGGTAGAAAGCTGAACTGGAAGATGATAACCCTTGCTCCTCACTAGCCAGGGCTGGAACTTGAGCCAATCTCTTATTCTCCCTCTTCATGTAAAATCGAGACCTTGGGAACCTGTCTCTGCTTCCTTCCAGATCAAATATCCAATTTCACTTAGCTTTGGCAAACATTCATCCAGGGCTTATTGCGCACCAGGCTTTATGATGCACCTTTATCCTTGAGGGATTCATCTTTTTGTGGGGAGACAGGCACAGATAGACAATATTTCTAGACCAGTTCAAAATGGCCACAGTGCAGTCACATGGGTTGTTTTAAAGGAAACCATCCCAACATGAAACATTATCCAGACATGAGTCCTTGGCCCCTCCATAATATCTTCCATCTAACAACTGGCCAAAACAATGATGTATTATCAAGGATCCATCCCATCTTCCCTCCAAGTCATCACCCAAGCATAATCACCTCAGTTTACAAGTAAAGAAGCCAGTGATCAGGCTAAGTTTGCCTGTGGTCATACAGCTCCCTGGTGGCATAAGCCACTGCCATCTCTGTCCCTGAGCACTCTCCCAGAACTGAAGTGGACTATGGGGGACAGGAGCATTAACTGTGCTGCAACTGCTGTTGGTTTTCCAGGATGGTTATATGCTTAAATGGATTTTCAGATTTACAGTTGATTCTAGAAATTGCATCTAGTTCATTTCCAACTCCGTAAGTAAAAGCTGGTTCACTTAAGGCAAACAGCATCCAATTAAAATACATTCTGTAGAAGTGAATGAGCAAGGCATTTTACCCAACTCTTGACTTATTAAAAAAAGAAAATCCTATCGGGGAAGTTCTCAAAGAGAATTCCATCACATTATTGTGAGATGAAAGAGTTAAAGTACGAATGATAAAATATAATGTGAAAATATACTCTGAGGCCAGGTGTGGTGGTTCACACCTGTAATCCCAGCATTTTGGGAGGCCAAGGCAAGAGGATCACTTGAGCCCAGGAGTTCAAGATTAGTCCAGGCAACATAGAGAGAGCCCAACTCTAAAACAAATAAAAGATATTAAAAATTAGCCAGATGTGAGGTGTACACTTGTAGTCCCAACTACTCAGGAGGCTGAAGTGGGAGGATCACTTGAGCCCAGGAGGTAGAAGCTGCAGTGAGCCATAATTGTGTCACTGCACTCCACCCTGAGAGACAGAGGGAGATGCTGTCTAAAAAATAAAAATAAAAAAAGAAAGAAAAGAAAAGAAGAAGAAGGAAGAAAGAAAAAAGGAAGAAGAAGATAAGGAGGAAACAAAGAAAATATACTCTGAGAAGCAGTCTTGGGTAAGCAGGGTACAGGTTTCAGTGTCAAGCCAAATGCGTCCATACCCCTTTTCAGCATCTCACTACCTGTATGACTGTGGGCATGTTCCATAACACCACTTTGCCTACATTTCCCTACTTGTACAAAATAAATAAATAGTATCTGTCTGCCAGAGTACTTGTAAGAATTATAAGTTTAGTTTAGTGTCTGGCATAGAGTAAGGGTTAAAAAAATAAACTATTAAAAAACATTTTATTAAAGTCTTAATGATTCAGAGATTGATTATTTCATTAGAAGATCATCATGCTTTTTCCCTTTCTTCCTGCCTGCCCACATCACAGCTGCTTGTAAGTTATTATTCCATGAGATAAATAATGAGATAAAATTTAATTCAGATGGCATAGCAACAAAAGTGGGAATAGGATAGGCATTGGAATCAAACAGGTGTGAACTGAGACCCTGAATGGCTTTGGGCAGGTTATGTAACCTCTCTGAGGCTTGCTTTTCACATCTGTGAAATGGGGATAATCATACCTACCTTCTAGGCTTCTTACAAGGATTGAAATATGTGTGTATGTGTGTTCACTCTCTCACACGCATACAACTCCTAGCACTGTGGTGGGAAAATACTAGGTAAGTGGAAAAGTACTGAATCAGTTCCAGTAAGAAATATAGTACTTGGCTAAACTAAAGCTTCAGCATCCATCACAATTCATTCTTAAATAATCTTTACTTCCCCAGCTACATTACTACCATGGATGGCCAAAAGAAGTCATCCTCACCACAAAGGCCTTGCATCTGGGGCCATCAGATTTAGTTTCCTCTCTTAGGGACAGCTTCGGTGTCAACTGAAGTAGGTTATTCCAGGCATATGGGAACCCAGCCTAGCAATACAAATGAGTGGGGGCAACAGGTAGACCTCTTGGGGATGTTCAAGAGGTGCAGAAGCAGATGATGCTGTAGCTGACACCCTATGACCTACTTTCCACCCAACGCCTTGCAGTACCAAGAGTCAGTGAAACCAACTCAGAGACTAGGATGCCCTTTTTCTAACCACTACCTCCACTAGCTAGAAGGCAGAGCTCCAACTATCACAATGGAAATGACAGGGGTCAACCAGCTGTACAGGATCACATCTTTGGAGGCAAACAGCACAGGCAATATTTTCATTAGGAGCCTTTTGGTAAATTAATAAGCTGAAAGGTCACGGGATGCTGACAGTGATATGACACAGGCATTTTGACATGAACATTTGAACTTCATGTTTCTAGTTTAAATATTTTATCTACAGAGATGTCTGAGTCATCTCCTTACATTCTTCCTCCCTTCACTCTCCTTTGAAATAAAGACTATATAAGATGACAACTTTCTAAAGGAAAACATGCAAACAAAAGACAAAAAACCAAAAGTCACATTAACATACCATAAAATATTTGAATATTTGTTTGGACCCCTGGAGACCCACCACATGTCATCCTGAAAGTAGCAGGCAGAGATTTATTTTGTATCCTTTTCTACTTCCTGAATAATGCTCCCACTCAAAGTGAAAGGATTCCAATTTCATGGCAGGCTAGAGGGTGTTTTTTCTGAAGCTTCTTACTTAACATCACATTGCATACAACAAAACATACCAGTCAATACCAGTATTACATTTCACTGAAATTTCTGTTGAGGAAGAAATCTTCAGAAAAGGCTCCCTCTTTTTATAGAAGAAAGAATGTTTTAATTGACATTAAAAATCAACTCATTCTGAATTACCATTTTTATATGAAAGTTTCTGTTATAGACAAAATGGAAAATCAGAGTTTCACTTTATCCAACCTCATCCCTAAGAAAAGCTTCATACACAGAAGTGTTCTTTTTTCCATACGCTAGCAGCATTATTAAAAAGGAAACAGGAAAAAAAAGCTCTGGCATCAGTCTTCAATATTGTTGTCTAATTAAATGGCAATGGAGTGGATGCGTAAAAATATGCATTAGAGGTGTGTAATGCGTAATGTGAAGAAGAGTAATCAAAGCCATTCAACAGGATTTAGGAAAGGATTTCAGCTGGCAGCTTACGAGACAGGAGCATATAATTTTGCTAATTTGAAATAGGTATTGTAACATATAAACATTACTGCTTTGCATATTTTAATGAAAACTGCTTCTACACCAAAATGAATCTTTTAGCTTGAACTCTCTGCATACCACAGAGCTTCTACCTATTATGAGTTCAGCATAAATAAGGAAGGCACGCAAGCTGCATTAAAAGAATGGTCACCTCATTAAAATAGGTTAAAACCAAGCCCCTATTCCAAGCTACTATAACACCATAAAGTAAGTTTGATGACAGGTGTTGTATTACATTTTTATATCACAATGAACTTGTACTCACACAAACCAAATCTGCATGTTTCCCTTGATATACACCTGCAACTTGTTAATTCAAGAACCTTTATTAAGAAAGTATACATTTAGCAACACCTATAGATTTGTAAAAACCCTATTAGCTTGCTTGAGAATCTAGAGTAAATGTATTTGGGGTCTTATTTGCATAGTTTGCGAAGACATGGAAACTACTGATGACTTTTTTCAAAACGACATGCTTGCAGATAGCACAGTTCCACAAATTGATGTATGCATATTACCTAGACTTGGAGCCGAAAGAGTTGAGAGAGATTTGGGTCCTGTGTGAAGCTGAGGACATCACTTACCTGCCAGCCTGCTTCTCTCTGAAGTACTTTTTTCCAGTCTTCTTCCAGCCTTGGGGAGGTCTCATCCATTGCTGATGCTGCTTGCACAAACTGGATTCGCCAGCGGCTGTTACTCTCTCTCCTTGCAAGCCTTTACCAAAGCAGCAGCCAGGGCAGTCCAGGGGCAGACTGTCGTGGAGAAAATGCCATGCCAGAGGATGAGGGATCGGGCAGGAAGAACCCACCGGGGAACAAATTCGGGACACATGGGGCTACCCGGACAGATGCCAACTGGCCAAGCTGAAGGCCAGCTCAGCCATCAAGCGTCCAGAGATTAGGAACAACCAAGCTCCAGGGCCGGTGGACAATGGGTCATTCTTATGCTTCTGGTGTAAAGGTCAGAAGAGGGAAGTGTGCAGGCTTGCTCTATGCTTTAGAAATATGCATTTCTATGTGTGCTCCCGTCTTCTCCTTGCCCCAGTACACACACACACACACACACACACACACACACGCTCACACACACACCAAAATTTGCATTGTTCTGCCGGGTTGCATCAGTGGGCTGGTGTATCCTAGAAGAAATAAACTATTTTACATAGTAGCAACATTTCATTTGAATACATCTCCCCCAAAAAGCAGCGTATGAATCACTCAGCAGCCAGTGAACATGAATAATAGCAAGCTCCTTTGGGTGAAAATAGACTCATTCCCATAGTTGAATTCTGAGCATCTAGAGTCCCGCCCCTTCCCCCATAAGATGTTCTGCAAGCAGGCATTTCAATCTGACCGTGGGCCTCGACCCCTTTTCCAAATCAGTATCCAAAAGGATCAGAGGCTTCGGTTTGCATGAACTCCTCAAACTTTAGAACTCAAACCCAGCCAATGCTTCACTAGCACTTCACATGCAGAATGATGTTGGCTCGTGATACTAAGAATTGCCCTTCACCCCTAGAGATTCTTATCTAATTAGTCTAAACTAGGGCCCAAGACATTGGGAATTTTTTTTAATGTTCTCCAGATGCACCCAGGATTAGAATCACAAAACTTGGTGCAGAGTATCATTTAAGATATCTCTGATGTAATCACTCATCTGACGCCTGAATCCCCATGACCCGGTCTATACCACTAAATACAGTAAATTCACTACCTACCAAGACAGTCCTGTTTCATGGCTGATAATTTTTGTCCCAGAATGAACTGATTTCCTTCTCCCTGTAACTTCTACCCATGGACGTACTGCTTTTTAATTCCAGAAGGAATGAGACTAAAGCCTATTCTACAGAACAACCCTTCAGAGATGCAAAGACAGTGGTACCCCATGCTCCCAAACTTCTACTAAAGTGTCTAATTTCCAGATTAAATATTGTTAGGTTCCTCAGAAAATGGTGCAAGATGGTTTCAGGTCACTTCTCCATTCTGGTTGCCAGTCTCGGAATGTATTCTACAAGTTCCCGTGCTAGCAGAAGTGATCATAACATTCTTGCTATGATCTATCATGGTACACACAGCCAAATAATCTCATGCCTTGTTTGAAAAATTGCCACAATATCAACCATAATCATCATAATAAGAGCAACCAACATTTACTGAGCATGGACCTAGGTGTCCAATGTTATGTCATTATTATGCTCCTGATTTACAGATAAAGAATCCAGGCCGGGTGTGGTGACTCACGCCTGTAATCCCAGCACTTTGGGAGGCTGAGGCAGGTGGATCACGAGGTCAGGAGATCAAGACCATTCCGGCTAACATGGTGAAACCCCGTCTCTACTAAAAATACAGAAAAATTAGCCGGGCGTGGTGGTGGGCGCTTGTAGTCCCAGTTGCTGGGGAGGCTGAGGCAGGAGAATGGTGTGAACCCAGGAGGCGGAGCTTGCAGTGAGCCGAAATTACGCCACTGCACTCCAACCTGGGCGACAGAACAAGACTCCGCCAAAAAAAAAAAAAAAAAAAAAGAATCCAAAAAGAGATAAGGACATTTGCCTTGGTGATGAGGCCAAGAGTTAGTTCAGATATAACTCCAAGCTCTACTTGAGGCTAGTCAATACTCTTTCACGATGCAGTCTCAGATCCCATTGGCTCTTTTGATAATCATACCTCATTAATACAGCACTTCCGTCAGTTATGACACTTAAGTTTGTTCTTATCTGAAGATTATAAAGAAACACGCTTTGTAAGCTGTAAACCGTCATACAAACCTAGTTTGCCATTATTATCGTTTTAGTAATCACACGACTATACCTTCCACCTCGTCTGTAGTAAAACAGACACATGCAAAACCCTTTACTTGCCCAGTTCTTCCCTTTTACTGAGAATATACAGATGCTTCTCAGAGGTTCTTCTGAGGTGTAAGAGAGAAAAGCCAAGAGGACCAAGGTTCCAGAAAATTTCCCCAGAGACTAGACTCAATGGAAGCCTCACCAGTCATATGGTTCTTCCCCCATTTCCCCTAAATCCTTATGAACAGCATCCCATAAGGACAACTGGGAGCAATTAGTTTTATCATTTGAATTGCACCATCTGCAATGTAGTCATATCTGTTCTTATGGGAGGCAGCACACGAGTGGTTGGAAGCATAGACTTAGATTTGATTATCAGCTCCATTATTTTCTAACTCTGTGTCCCTGGGCAGGTTACTCATCTTCTCTGAGACCCGGTTTCCATGTGTGTAAAGGGGAAGTGTGCGTTATCGTCTCAGGCACATTCTTGTCCACCAGTATCTAGTTCCCCTCTACTTCCAAGCCCACAGCAAGATAGCATTTCCCTAACCCACTTAAAATCCAGCATAATCACATGACTTGTTTTGTCCAAGGAAATGTAAGAGGATGGGTATTAATTCCCAGGGTGGGGGAGGCTTCAATAACAGGCACTTGATTCTCAGCCTGCTCTTTCTCTATTGCAGTGATTGTAGATGCCTGTGTTGCTAAGCCGTGCCTTAACATAGAGGCAGACAGGAATGCCGAGCCTGTTCTCAAGGAGAACAGGCGCCTTGGAGAGTCACCTGGACCACCAAGAGGCATTATGTGAATAAGAAATAAGCTTCCAGTGTTATTTGTTACAACATAAGCTAGCCTACACTTTCCAATGCAGAGTGGTTCTGAAAATGAAATTTTAAAAAAATTCTAGCTAGAACATAGATCCCAGACATTGGGTAGTCCTGCAATATTATTTTAAATAGCTTCCATTATAGCCCCAGTCTGTTCTTCCCAGACTCTCACACTTCACTATTTTCTCTTCCTTCTCCAGTCTTGATTTTTCCGGTATCATAAGATACCAGCATTAAGTGTCACAGTTTCTAAAGATCATGCAGAAATATGAATTTTAAAAAGAAAGAGCAAAGCGTTCAACAATGCAGTATGCCTTCGTCTCAGAATCCAAACTCAGAACAGCATGACTTCGATGCTACCGATCACTTAGCAAGGAAATTAACGAAAGCAAAGTGAAGCATCAAATAACAAACGTAGCTCTGTATGAATTCGATGCTGATAAAACAAAGTACATGTCTCCAAATTGTAAACATAATGAGAACATACATGAATACAAGAGCTAATTAAACAGCATAGCTTTTATTCACTGTGCTTAAATCAAGCACTAAAAAAAATAAAAAGAATAGGTTTTTTTCTTCTTTGTTGGATGTCTTAATTAAATGAAGGAGAGACTATAAAAATAAACATCAAGGAAAGTATGGATAATGACTCTGGCCAAACCACGACACTGACATTTCATGAACTCTAAGTCTTTTATTTCAAGCTCTTGTGCTTCTTAACACCACACAAACTTGAGCTTCCTCTAGGACACCACTGGGAGATTCTTATTTTTAAATGTTTTCAAATGTAAGTGCTAATAACTAAATGGGAGTCCTAACCCTCATTACTTTAGAATGTGACCCTTATTTAGAATAGGGTCTTATCTTTTTTTTTTTTTTTTTTCTGAGACAGAGTCTCGATCTGTCGCCCAGGCTGGAGTGCAGTGGCGTGATCTTGGCTCAGCGCAACCTCTGCCTCCCAGGTTCAAGGAATTCTCCTGCCTCAGCCTCCCAAGTAGCTGGGACTAAAAGCACACACCATCATGCCGGCTAATTTTTGTATTTTTAGTAGAGGCAGGGTTTCACCATGTTGCTCAGGCAGGTCTCGAACTCCTGACCTCAAGTGATCTGCCCGCCTCAGCCTCCCAAAGTGCTGAGACTGCAGATTGCAGGCATGAGCCACCACACCCGGCCAGAGATAGAGTCTTTACAAAGGGAATCAAACTGAAATGAGGTCATTAGGGTGGGCTTTAATCCAATATAATTGATGTCCTTATAAAAAGGGGAAAATTGGGTCACAGAGACAGATGTAGACAGGGAAAAGGCCATATGAGGGTAAGGATAGATTCAGGGTGATGCAGCTACAAGCCAAGGGAGACCATAGATTTCCAGCAACCACCAGATCCTAGGAGAAAGGCAGTGTCCTAGTCCACGTGTACTGCTGTAACAGAATACCTCAGTCTCGGTAATTTATGAAGAACAGAAACTTATTTCTTGCCATTCTGGAGGCTGGGATAACCAAAACCAAGGCACTGGCAGGTTCAATCGTCTGGTGAGGGCAGCTTCTCTGGAGGGCAGGAATACTGTGTGCTCACTTGCCAAAAGGGCAGGTGACTGAACTGTGTGAAGCCACTTCTATGAGGGACTTAATCACATTCACAAGGGAGGAGCCCTCATGGCCTCATCACCTCTTAAAGGCCTCATCTCTTAGTATTACCATGTTAACAACACCTGAATTTTGGAAAGGATCTATTCAAACCATAGTAGGCATGATATGGTTTGGATTTGTGTCCCCACCCAAATCTCACATTGAATTGGAGGAGGGGCCTGGTAGGAGGTGATTGGATCACGGAGGTGGATTTTCCCCTTGCTGTTCTCAGGGTAGTGATTCTCACGAGATCTGATGCTTTAAAAGTGTGTGGCACTTCCCTCTTCGCCCTCTCTCTCTCTCTCTCTCTCTCTCTCGTCTGCCACCATGCGAAGAAGGCGCTTGCTTCCCCTTCGCCTTCCACCATGATCATAAATTTCCTGGGGCCTCCCAGCAATGCTTCCTGTTAAGCCTGCAGAACTGAGAGTCAATTAAATCTATTTTCTTCATAAATTACCCACTCCTCAGTTAGTTCTTTATAGCAGTGTGAGAATGCACTAATACAAGGCATGAAACAGATTCTCATAGCCCCCAGAAGGAATCAACTCTGTCAACAAACAGTGTGATCTTCGACTTCTAACCTCCAGAACTGTGAGACCATACATTTCTGTTGTCAACACCATCCACTTTGTAGTACTTTGTTACTGCAGCGCTAGCAAACTAATACACTCTGAATTAAAAGATAAAATAAAAATTTAAATAAAGTAAAAGTCATGGCGAGAATGTAGTATTTAAGCAGAGTAAACTAGGTACCTTATAAAAACTTTTACTCTACCATTTCTTGGCTCAGAATAAACAACACACTTTCAGTACGTCAAGAATGTGGGCCTGCAGTCATGCAGTTAAGCTGCTGGTACCATGTGAAATTTAATATCAAATTGATGCCAAAAAGTCATGGAAAACCTTTTCCTTACCCACTGTTTTTTTCCCTCCAGATAAGCAGCATATTAAGAATATGCTGACTAATAAGAAATAGAGTTTTAGAATTTGTAACATTTTCCTTATGAAAAAGTTATATATATGAAAAATCTATACAAAATGCAGCAGTCAGTCCTCCCATGATTTAAGATAAACTCCTTTAGCTTATAGAATTAAGCCAGGCACAGTGACTCACTCCTGTAATCCCAGTGCTTTGGGAGGCTGAGGTGGGAGGATTGCTTGAGCCCAAGAATTTGAGGTCACAGTAAGCTATGATGGTGCCACAGCGCTCCAGCCTGGGCAGCAGAGTGAGACCCTGTCTCAACAACGAGGAAGTGGGGGAAACGTGGTTAAGACGTCATCGTAAGAATCAAGCAACTAAAAAATAGTTTTCCAGGTGAATTAAAACATGCATGCCACAGTGCCAAATGCTGGTAAAAGATGGTAATTTACCCTGATCTGTTAGATGCAAATATTCAATCTAGAGGAGAAAACAAAAAAGTTTGGGGTGGAGGGAGCAGGAGAATATTGAGAAAATTAAGTACAGAGCCAAGGAGTCTCCAGGCATGGAAGAAATGAGATGATCTTTCACCTACCCATGGGATTTTGTACACACTTGCACTTAACAGCTATGACAGAATTTTTATGAGTCCCTACTGCCCACGTTATACATTTCCAGTTTAACTTCACCTCAATGAAATTTTTGTAGACATGAATAGGGTATGTTTTCCCATAAACTTTTACTTCTGTTTTTTGTTTTTAGGTGGGTTTTTTTTTTCATTAGATGCTAATAGCAAGTTATTTACCTTCAGAAATATGCTTCACCAACAAATTCTAATCATGTATCAAACCCACACTACTAGAGGTGGCTATATATTAACTCTATAATAAAACAAATAAATCCAAAAAAATTTCTGTCCTAAGAGTGACAAATCTGAAAACTATGAATTCCAGAACTGTAGTCATTGTGTTTCAGAAGATGGGAAAATAGAGCACTGGCTTCCCGCTCACCGTTGCCCTGGAACAGTGATGCTCAGCATTCTCTCTGTAAAATACGTAGCCTGAACTGCAATGACACCCATGGCTTTATGGCCAATGGAACACCCATGGCTGGTGGAGTGAAGACTTTCTGGTCTACTTGTGTCTCTTGTACTCCCACGTACTGACTTGCAGACTTACAAAGATTCATTTGCATTTGTCCCAATCCTGTTATTGCCAATTGTGTCTGTTAATATAATTACATAATCCAATTAAACAATTATATCTATAAAATCTGAGTTTGAATAGAAAAAAACAGTTGCTGCTTTCATGAAACAAGTCAAATGATTTGGAAAGAAAAGTTACTGTTCAAAAAGTTGTTATTGGAGGGCTAGGAATCCTAAAAACGTATACAGATTCTGTACTTAGATTGTTGGACATTGTCTTTAAATTCTTGATTCACTTTAGAGAAACCAAAACTGAAATTTGTAGAGGTTACTTTAAGGCTATGGCTTACACAGGAGAAACTTCAGAATTTCTCTTTGTGGACCCATATTCAGAGAAAAGCCCTTGGCTCCACAGCAAAATAGTGGCAAATAAATGTGCATTTATATGTTTTAAGCAAAAGTCAAATGTTTTGTGCCTGCATATAATTTATGATTTCCCAATTTAATCAATTTATGTGATTAACCAGTGAACTACCATTTTCAATTGTATGGAATAAGAAAGCTTCTATTACAAAAAAGAACATAATAAACCAGGAAGGACTTTTTCTTAACCTACGTATAACGAACAGGGATAGAAAGAAAAGACCCAAATATTCAAACCAAGAAACAGAATCCATTTCAATACTTAAGTGTACTTATATCGCTTAAGTGAGAAATAACCTGGCTGTCACTCCAAACATTAAATTTTGTATGAATCTGAGCCATGTAGATGCCAATTAATTATTGCATGGCATTACTATGTCTTTCTATAACTGTGGAATAATACCAACTGACTATGATCACAAGGATTTAGTTGACATTTATTAATGGAAATCAGATGACTTCATCCACAGTGTCTAAATTACTTTGATATGTTTGTGCCCGAAGCAAAATAATGTAATAAAAAACAACATATAGATGAGAACCTCAATTTTTCTCTACATATGAATCTGTCACTGATTTGCAAAGAATCAAATATAAGTCCAACCAGGTGAAGACATTCAATACATCATCCTTCCTGATTCAGTATAAAAATAATATTGGCCTTTCTAGTATGTTTATATCCTGTTCCTGACTTTGTGATATGCTGGGCATCAAGAGAGCCCAGAGACACGGAGTATTGCCTTAGCAAATGTTAATCCCGGCAGAGATAAATTACAGAATACTTTCTTTAAAGTTTCCTTTAAAGACTATCTGAAGTCATAAGCCCCCAGAAATAATCAATAAACTAATGAGTAGAGTGGGAATGCAGATCTTAAGACTAGGCTGAATGAAAAACAAAACGGCTATATGATATATTTGAGGGACGCTGGAAACTCTTACCCTCATTCTCTTCCTCCTGAAAAAAAAAAAAAGGTCCCAGCAGTCTAAAAATCCCACCAGCCATATCTTTTGATTTTAAAACCTTTTCTGTCATTGTCTATGAAATTCAAACACTCCTAGGAGGGGCAGCCTGAAGCTTTATCTTCTGACATTATATTACAAGTTATTTTCCAGTTCAGCTTGGAAAGCAGGACTCTCTGCACCCAGGCAAGGAGCGCCAATGGGATGAAAGGAGCCTTAAAAATGGCTAGATGAGAGGAGCTGGGGGATTGCTAAACTCCCCCAGGCACAAATTGATTTACAAAATATGAATTTAAAGGTTCTGGAAAATTGAGACTTTAGAAATGACCAAATTCTTTTGATTGCAGATTATTAGAAACTATCCAATTGCTTTACGTACTTGTAACATAACTAGGTTCTTGTGGCTGTTGTAAAATGTAAATTGGGGAGGGGATATGGGATGTTTCTTCCCTCTCCATTTACTCCTAGTACCAACATCCTAATGTGAGGGGAACCTCAGATCGGGTTCAAGAATTTCAAAATGGGAGAGAATTAAGACGGCAATTTGGAAGGTGAACTAAAGCTGCATTACTCAAAGAGGTACAGACCAGCATCACTTAGGAGCTTGTAAGAAATGCAGAATCTCAGGCCCCACTCCAGACCTACAGTATTTTATTTTCATTTTAACAAGGCTGATTCATTAAGTTTAAGAAGCAATGGGCTAGGGACACTTACCTTGAAGGTCTATTTGCATATGAAGCTTTATTTCTTTATTTTTAACTAAGAGCACAGGCTTAGGGTGGATTTGGAACAGAATGACTGGTCAACACATTATGGGGAAGAATTTAGCCCCCTACCAAGAAACTGCTTGTTACTACCTCTGGAGAACTTTCTCAGGGATCTCATTTTTCAACATTCTACAAGGATTTTTAGAGGCATGATCCAGTAGGTGCAAATGGCAGGACTCCGGCCCTTAAATCACCCAACACCTTCGACATACATGGCTATTCCACTTATTAGTTCAGAAAAACAACTGATGACAAGTGCATGACGCCGCCTCTGGACGTTCAGCTGACTGATTTTGTATAAATCAATATTGAGTGCCACAAAATGTCAGAAAATACCAAATGAGGAGAAAAGAATCAATAGATAACCTTGGAATTAAATGAGTGATGAATAATCTTTACCAACTAAAATAAATTAAACTATGAAAACCAGGTTAAAGCAATATCAAGGGTCTGGGCATAAAACCACACACAAAAAAAATGTAATTTACAGGTAAGGCCACTTGCGAGTAACATGGTTGTTCATTTTTTTTTCCAGGAAACCATTATGACAGGAACTACAAAATAAGAGCTGAATTCATACTTCCTAGCTTCTGTCTAAACAGTCATAATGTTTCAAGGTTCTACAACAAATAAACTACAATTTACAGGTGCAGACCCTGTATTAACTTAGCATCCATAAAACTGAGCATGCATTTGCTCAACACTTTTAGGGAGGAGGTGGTAAGAGTAGGAAGACAAATTCTATGATTTATTCAATTTACTTTTGGTTGGATCTGCATCTGCACCCAAATCTCATGTCGAATTGTAATCTCCACTGTTGGAGGTGGGGCCTGGTGGGAGGTGATCGGATTATTGAAGTGGTTTCTAATGGTTTAGCACCATCCCCCTAGTGCTGTCTCATAATAGACTTCTCACAAGATCTGGTTATTTAAAAGTGTGCAGCACCTTCACCCCCTTCCTTCCTGCCCCAGCCATGTGAAAAAGGCACTTCTCCTGCACCTTCTGCCATGATTTTAAGTTTCCTGAGGTCTCACCAGCCATGCTTCCTGTACAGTCTGCAGAACTGTGAGCCAATTAAACCTCTTTTCTGTATAAATAGCCAAGTCTCAGGTATTTCTTTATAGCAATGCAAGAATGAACTAATATAGCTTTATTTCAGATTTTAAGTATGCCTATCAGAAATGGTCTCCACATGAAGAAATGATAAATGTTTGAAGTAACAGATATCCTAATTACCCTATCATTACACATTGTACATATGTAACAAAATATCACATGTACCCCATACATATGCAAAATTATAAGGTATCCATTTTTTAAGAAAAATGTAAATTTATAAACAGACCAAACTGGATTTCAGAATTCAAATTCAAATGTGTTTCCAAGTCTGAAACTGACATCATAGGTACACCCAGTGCTGTAATAGAAATCAAGATAAATGTCTTTCCTCATGGGTAAACAGATGCAAACTCATGTTTTTACATCATTTTTTTTTTTTCCCAGAATATGTTCATGGATTCAAAAAGCACAAATTAAATACCTACTGTGTGCTAAGAATGGTGCTAGGTACTAACGATTGAGAGATGAGAAAAACACATCCACGCCCTCATGGTCTTGTGAGAGGGAAAGACAGATAAACAACCACTGCAGCTGCAAGTAAGATCAGCGCTCTGGGCAGGAGAATACGGCTGCACGACCCCAGGGATCCATCCCAGCCCAGCCCCCTGCCCCAACATAGCTCAGCTCCAGAAATCACCACTCTTGTCACAATGTCCTTGGAGAAGAGCAGCACGGAGACCCAGTCCCACCTTTAGTGGGTGCCACTGAAACTAGAGTATCATGGTAGTATTTAAAATACAATAGTTTCTAAAATGTTTCACATCAATACAGACCACAGGACAGGGAACAATTCATGGTACTCCAACCTATAGACTACTTTCTTTTTTTTCAGGCTCATTTCCAAATCCAAATATCCAGGGATACCTACACAACACTGTGTCCACACAGACTAATACGTAACACTGATGTCCACACAGACTAATACATAACACTGATGTCCACACAGACTAATACGTAACACTGATGTCCACACAGGTTAATAAACCCTCCTCATCTAGAATTCAGTCACTGATTTGTATGAACAGAGAAATTGGGCGACAAAGGTCCTTCTGATCTAATAGCTCCTGAGGTCCTGTTTCTTCCAGGGTCCCCTTTGGAGGTAGGACAATCCCAGAGTAGCTGACATGTTAAGTCTTTCCAAATTGTATTTAACAGCAAAGAGACGCAAAACTACATCTTTTAGAAGGCTTATGGAGTAGGTGGGGATTGTATTTCTTGGACTTGGGCAGAAAGAGTGCTATCTGGGAACTTTTGATTTCCACCTCATTGGAAGACATCCTCAAATACTTCCAGTTGAGGTTCCATCTTCCTGGCAGGGACTGTGGGCTGCTCTTATTTATAGAGGAACGGCAGGGAGGCAAAGAGTGGGAGGCCTCTTCTCCGAAAGGCAGCCTACATGGAGCACAGATACAACACTTGTAGATACAACTTCCCAGTTAAAGCCGGGCTGCCATCCTACTGAAAACAACACTGCGAATCAGGACTGTGAACAGATTTAGAAACCAAATTAAACCAAGTCTGCCCTGGAGATGGTTGTTAAGCCATAGTAAACATATCAAACCAGGGGCTTGAAATCATGCCACCTTGCCAGAAACTGCTCTGGCCTCACTCTTTGTTACAAGGATAAGCTCAGAGGCTCAAAAACGTTGAGCAGCTGCAACATGCCACGCGCTTCAATGTTTTACACAATTCTGTATGATATCACCATCATTCCCATTTTACAGATGAGGACACCGAAGCATGGAAAAGTAGAATAACTTCCAAAAGTTTTCATAGCTTTGAAAGGGGGAAGCCTTGGCCAAGTGGGTAGTTCCAGAGCCCTCTCCATTAGCCACACTCTCAACTGCCTTCCCTTCTCAATCAACTCCTCAACAAAAGACTCAAGGTGGTATCGGCACCTGGCAGCAGATTAAAGACTCACTTCAGGGACTTCTGCAAGCCACATCCCAGATGCTGATAATATAGAGGTCCACCCAACAGAAATGGAAACGATAGAGCCTGAAGGTGTGTAGGATACAGACAGGCACGAAAGAGCACCCAGGACAGAGAGCAGAGCCCTCCAACACCGAGCCCTCGGGCTCACAGCTGCTGCAAGAAGCGCTAGTCTCTCCTTCTGGTCCAATGAGTACTCACAAAGTTGTTTTGCTTTTAAGATGCGCTTAATGCCTTCTTCCAAAAAAAACTAAAAAAAAAAAAAAAAAAAAAAAAGCCTCGTCAGTATAAAATGAACCGGAATTATAGCTGCCGCTTTGATGCCGTGTGTTATTTTTGGCTGAGTGTCCTGCTCTTCTGGAGGCTGTTGGTAGGGTGCTGAAGCCTACTCTAGTAACACAGGCTGACTGCTGTCCCCAAAGGACCCCTAGGAAAACAAGAGGAACTATCTCGCCGTCTTCAGCAGACAGGGGAGGTTTAACATAAATAAACTCCCACTTAACGTTTTCTCTAAAAAGCATCCATTCATTATCTTTATTTCCAACACAGTATTTATGAATTTCCTTTCAGCCGGGCCCGTCAGGCCAAACGTCACCACTCCGTGGTGAAACATCGTGTGCATTATCTTTTCCTCCTAGGAAGATTAAGGCCAATGAATAAAAGAAAGGGGGATGTGGCCCCTATATTTAGCTCTCCTCACAACATCATGTCTCACAGGTATTAAAAATAGACTCAAATCACTTGAAGACATTCTGAAAAATCAAAGGCGGAATAGCTTTCCAAGAGGAAGTTTTACATGTCTTCTGCTTTCTTCCTAGTTGAGATGTTTTAAGCAGCAAAAGCTCCTTAAGAGTAGAGTGGGCACCCCCTTTGTGGAGGCCAGGCCCGGGTGGCTATAGAGGTTTATCACATACTCTATCTCCTATTCATCCTTCTTGCAGCTTCAGTGCTTTGTGGACTGTATTTTGAGAGAGATCTGTGCAGGTCCTTGGTGAAAAGTGCGAAATAGGCTGTGTGGAAAAAGTCTCCTCTGTCATCTACCTTTCCCCCACTCGGGCTCTGACGCTCCCAAGGTCCCTGTCAGAGAGAAATCAGCTCAGATTCAATTCACTGAACAAATACGTGTTATTTGTGATCTGCCAGGCACAGTGCCAGGCAAGGCAAAGGGAGAAGAGGGGAGCAAAGGATGGACCGTCCTTGTTAGAGTGGGTGCCAGGTAATTCCACAAGGAAGTAGAGCTTCCAGAGGACCGTGGGCAACGCAATTCAAAGAGAGAGTTGACATCTCATTGGAAGGGATCAGCAGGAACATCAAACTGCAGGAAGCATGTGAATCAGACAATAAAGACAAAAGCAGAAATGGGGCTGTTTGTATACCTGTGTCCAGATTTGGAGGAAGGTCAACAATTAGTTTGGTGCAATGACTCACCCCAAAAATATATGCCCAGTAAACCCTGAGGAAAAGCCTTTCACAGCTAAAGAAAGGAATCTGCAGATGGAAAAATCACACAGTACTTAAAAATGCAGCCTCTTTCAAATACTGCAGTTCACCAGCTGTGTAACCTTGGGCAATTTACTTCCCTTCCCTGAGCCTCAATTTCGTCATCTGGAAAATGGGGATCATACTTCACTGGGCTGATGTGCATATTAAATCATAGTGTGAATATGCACCACCCGTGTATGGCGTGAGGTTCAAGGTGGGCACTCAATGAACGGATGTAACTCACTCATGTGGGAGCTATTTACATTGGAACATGTTTCTAATATGCCTCGAGTCACATACAGCACCCACTCTTCTGGCAGAAAGGCTTGATTAACACGAGAGCACAGTGAGGGTAAGATAGTGTGGACTCTGCTTTTAGAATTGTGTAATTTTCAGACTTCTTTATGGCTTATCCCACGTTACAGAGGAAGAAAACAGCCACCACCAGTTTCCAATGACACAAGCAAATATACAACCTTGAAAAAGCAAATCTTCTAATGGGACTTTATTTCAATCCTTGACTGGGCAGCTCATCGCACTTTGGGATCACTCATCAAGTTTGGTGGAAAGCTAGGGGGAGGTATTTTCTAACCTAAGGTAAGAGATAAAAGAGCCTGAGGAGGTTAACAGTGAGGGAATGGAAATAGCAGGGGCGAAAATCAATGTTTATGAAATAGTCCTGTGTTTCTCAAACCTTCCTGTTCACGCAGATCTTCTGGGTATCTTGTTTCAATGCAGACTCTGATTCAGTATGCCTGGAGTGAGGCCCGGAACTCTATATTCTCATAAGCTCCTCCGTGATGCCTGTATTACTGGTCCATGGACCACCCTTTTATAATAAGGGAATGGTGTTTGTGTAGAGTCTAAGCAAGGGTTGAGTGGGTGAACCAGGAAATCCCCAAATAAAGGAAAAGAAGCTTGAAAGGAGAGTGATATCCAAACAAGATGGCAAGAAGACTAGATGATTTGAGGAGCAGCCAAGCCGGAGATGTAAATACAGAGACATGGTGTCCAAGGGGAAGGTTTTCGGAGAAGAGGCCCCAGCTCACGAAGTTCCAGTGCATTACTCACTTTGGCTGTGAGTCACTCACAGCCTTTTAGAATTGTTGACGGCAAACATTTTGGAGAGTGCTGCGATAAAGGAATGTGCTCACAGTCATTAACTATGAAGCACTAACTCATTTCAGCAGCCTGACACAAATTATGCTACGCAGTTGAAAAATAGCTATTGATCAGTCCCTTCTTTCTGGTGCCTTCCAATACCCCAGATCAGCACTTCCATTCGTTTCCCCACCCCCAGATGCCCTCACACACCTAGTCAGATCCTGCCCAAGTCAAAAAAGATGCCCGCAGACTTTATTTTCTTCTAGATTTTGCCTTTAATAAAACAAGCACAGAAAGAGGCAAATTGAAAGATGCCTCCTTTAAGTTTCTCCACGTATCTGTTTCCTATGAACTTCCCAATGTCTTTTTTTCTTCTATACTCGTTATAGACACAAAGGCAACAAATCAACTGATCTATCATTTCCTGGGCTAGAAGATAAGAAACGAAGAGGGCATGAAAAGGACAGAATATGAAATTAGGTTTTAAAGAATTGAACCTGATTCGGGGCAGGTCGAATGGCAACACTTTGAGCACCTTCAAGTAGCAACTTGAGCCTCAACAGAAAAAGGAAGCCCAGGGTCTTTCAAGAATCTTCCCTAGTTTCCTTCTTAATCTCAAGAGAAACTAAAGAAGCATGTAGACCTTCTATAGCAGACTGATTACAAAGAAGTCCCCCATTCTCTGTCCCTCCTTGTATCTATTTCCTTTGCCACGTGACTCTGCAATGACTCCCACCATATGAGGTAGTTTAGTTGATTTCCCCACCCTTGGAATCTCAGCTGCCTTGTCCCCTGCTTTAGCCAATAGATTGTGGCAAAGGTGCCTCATCCCTTGCTTCGGTCAATAGTCTTAAAGCAAAGCCAAGGGCATCCTTGCTCACATGACCTGCTAGCCCCCAGCTGACCCACCAGCTGGCCCAGATGCAAGACTGAGCCCAGCTGAGATAAGCAGAGCCTGGCCTAGCCGCAGAACTGCACAGAAAACCCCTAGATCATGAGCAATAATAAATGGTGGTTGCTTCAAGCCATTAAGTTTTAGAGTGCTTTGTGATATAGCATTATTTGGCAAAAAAATAACTGACATACCTTCCTTTGGAAAAGCCATGATAGAAAGGCCAGATATACAAATAATTCCAAAAGGGCATTGGCTTTCCTCTGACAAAATTATTAATGAACACAAATACATTGTAATAGCATAATTGCATCATTTATAAACACAAAAACACATTAGGAAATTGGATAATAAAAGCACATTCCTATGTTACTTTTCATTTTGCAAATGGTTGAATCTATTAATTAATAGACTATATTCACTTGTGTAACTTTTTAAAGTTTTCTAGACTTCAAATTGAGTCACTCATTTCTTCTTTTGTGCATTCATTTGTTGAAGATTATGATGAACCGAGTTGTGAGTTGGGTACAATAGTAGCTCTGAAGATGAATAACACATTGATCCCTGATTTCAAATGACTTCCATCTAGTAGGGTTGACAAAGACACATACTCCAAGACTCTTAATGAATGCCAGGGGGTACGTCAGGTTCTGTCAACTTTATTATTTTCAATCTGACCCACCTTACCAGGTCCAGATGAAATAGTCTTTTCTCTTTCACATCTTTACTACCAGCCTTATTTTTTCCCCAGCTATAAGTAGGCCTTCTCAGCTTCAAAAACACAATTTGGAAGGTGCAGAGCAGGTTCAGACAATAATCTAGGGGAGTCACAAAATGTAAGGAAAGCTTAATACTGGATACATTATGAAGGGCCTTGAATATCAGTTGTAGTATATGTAGTTGGTTCTGCAGGCAATAGGGAGCCATGGAGAACTTCTGAGAGAGGGAGTGAAGTAATCAAAGCTATCATTTAGAAAGGGTGATTGGCCTCAGGGCCTTGCTATAAGATCATGGAAACCCAGGGTGATAGAGTTTCAGAATAGATGAGACTGTCAATTGCAGAAGCTGCATAGAGATCAAAGAGGATGAAAAATTCATGGGGTCTGCCAAGTAGACAGTCACTGGTGACACTGGAAGGAAAAAATTCAATAGAACACAAAAGGTGAAGGAAATAGAACAGGTGGGATAAGACTGTTCTCTACTTCAAATTTTTCTATGGAGAAGGCAGTTGTGATTGACTGTTTACAAAGAGAATTTGAGGAAGCACAGCCTTTGAGGGAAGACTAGAGTCAGTCTCTTTCCCATACGCCTAAATTGCTTTGGTTAGCTTAGCACCTTAGAGGGTGCTCCTGGGAGAGAAGAGATGGTTGAGGTCTTGAGGGACATATGCTGAGAGTATCCAGACATCTTGCTCCCATTTCAACAAGCTTAATCCCAATTATCTTCCTTATGTACAAGTGTTCTTTTCTGAATTTCATTGGGAAAAACTAGGGCTTCTTCTATTGATTAAAAAATAATTTTCTTAATTTTAAAACCATTAGGCCAAATAATTTCCACAATCCACTCTAGTTCTAAGATAATAATAGTATACTAATTATCTTTCAATACTCAGAATGAGAAGAAAATCAGGAGGTGGGCACCTGACATCTCTTGAGCCTATTACATATAGGTTAGACAATGTGCTGTATCCTGTCCATCCATGGACCACGCATTGAATTCACAACACAGCTCTTTGCAGGAGGAATCATTATCCCCATTCTGCAGATTAGGAAATTGAGGCCCAGAAAGATGAAATGACTTGCACAAGATCTCAGTGCTGAATTCAGAGCCTGGACTCTTGACCAGTAAGTCACAGCTGTGCACATTTTCATGAATACCCAGTGGAGCCTGGGGTTCATCCATGAGTTCCCAAGGTTCACTGAATTTGAATTTCTGGGAGCACATACAGCAGTAACTTTGGCCAGAAGATGCTGCTAAACTTAGGGGGAAAAAAAAGATGTGTTGAGAGAAAAAGATGGGAAGAGGAAGGTTTAAAATACTGGAAAGAATTAGAAAAAAGTACTAGTGAACTTTTGGACCTTGGAAATGTTGGTAAAAACAAATCCTAATGTGGGAGCTATAAAAATCACACACACACACACACACACACACACACACACACACACCTGAGACCATAAATGTCATTGCTAGAAAGGATATGTAGGTAACAGAAAAGGCATTCTTTACCTTAGGCTGAAATTGATTTTCATTCGGAAAATCTAAACTTATTGGTAATAATTATTAAAATATGGCTCACAATAGGCCTTGTCAAGTCTGCCTTATTTAAAATTTCACATTTCCCCAACTCTTTATACCCCTCTCTACTTTATTTCTCTCCATAGCACTTAACACCATTTCATTTTATGTACATATACTTTTATCCATTTGCTTATCACCTCTCTCCATCAGAACGCAACTTCTGTGGATTGGGGGGTGGGTGGGAAGGAGGCTCAGCATTATTTTTGTGGTTATTCACTTTCTATCTCTAGCATCCTCCATAATATCTGGCTCCTAGGAGGCACTGGATAAATATTTGTTGAACAAATGAATGTATTACTTCATCATGGTATTTATGGAATAAGCCTTCATATCTATTCATTCCCATCCCAACTTATGGCATCTGAAATGTTAGAGTCCCCATCAATTACAAGTCTATTTAGCATTTATATGGCACTTCATATTTAAAACTCACTGTTCAATTATTGATCCCCACAATCGACCTTGAAAATAGATCCTGAGTAGTGGAGTGTCCCACACCACTTTCCCTTCCTAGGCTTCCCCACGGGTGTAAGCAAAGGGCTAGGAAGGAGGAACAAGTTCAAGGATGAAGGGCAGGAAGGCAAGGCATGTGTTCTTGAAAATGCATTCCGTGGTCTACCTTTGCCTCCTTAGAAGTGATGGAGCAGGGCCAAGATCCTCTCCTCCAGCTGCTGCAGATGGGCTCAGCATCCCCACAGAGCAGGTAGAGAAGAAGCCCCAGGAGCCTAGAGAGGAAGTGAGCCATGAGGGGAGGAGGAACCCCCAGCAGCCATCCTCCAGCAGAGGTCTCTGACTCTGCCCTCTGAGCTCTCCATCTTTTTACAGGTGAAGACCAGACTGTACTTTCTTCCACATGACTTCTTTGCCCTGCTCCAGTGCTCAGCTGTCTACCACAGCAAGCCTGAACTCCTTGGCCTGAATTCCAGTGCCCTCACCTAGCCATCTGGTCTACCCTACCCATTTCGAGCCCAACTTAGCCTTAGGTAAGAAGATCAATGGATACATTGTGTATGGAGATGACCCAAATGTAATTTAAAACACCACCAGATTTTAACTTAAGAGCTCAGTAAGTTACGCTTCACTTACAAATATCTCAACCTGTGGTTCTTAGGATGAGGTTGCCCTGAGCAACTCAGATGAAATCAGATAGATACCTGAATTGCCACACTAAACAAACACCTGTCTAAATCACTTAATTTAGTGCTGTGGGACTTAAAAGTCTCAGCTCCTACTCTACCAATTCCTACCCCAGCTCTGCAAGAAGGATCACCAAATGATCAACAGGAAAATAATCAAAAGGAAAGAAGGCCCAGGTGTTGGTAGCCAAATAGGCATCTGGGGACATGGCAAGAAACACAAGTAAAAACAATGAGGTCCTTTTCATGAACTGGGTACAATAATGGCCATTTTTGGAAAATTCCAAACATACAAGGTGCAAAAAAAATTTTTTCTTGATGTAAAAGGAGAGAGAACTAACACTTGACAAGCACATTAAACATCTCCAATGTGCCCAGCACTATGCAAGCTCGACACATTCATCATCTTAAACTTCTCAAGAACCCAATGAGATATACGTTATATCTATCTTCATTTTCAAAATGGAGGCTGAAAAAGGCTCAGAAATGTTTAGTATCTTGCTTAAGGTCCTACAGTTAAAAAAATGAAAGAAACATGTCTGAAAACCAGGCCTTCTGACTTTTAAGCCCAGTACTAGATATTCTGGTAGGTCATTCTACATAAATAACTTAAATACTGTTTTATTTCACACTGACTTTGACTTTTTGATCATTTCTTATTTTAGCAGCTAAACGGAGAAGGCATTTTAAGATATTTAATCTCTCTTTGTTGTTACTCTGAGGTCACACATCTTGCATTGCCCTAGGGAGGTTATTGCAAACGTTACTTATTACAATACTGTTTGAACTCTGTGTATTTATTAAACACCTATTGATTGTTAATAGAGATTCCTAGTTGATGAAATGAGTGGGAGAGCCAGCTTTCTTTCTTCATTGTTGTGTATATTGACTTCATTATTTGAAGCCTTAATCTCAGACTCATGAACATTCTCCAGACATACTTGATTCAAAGACATGTTCTCTCTACTGATGCTTCTAATCTTCAGTAGGTCACACATTATATACACATAGCTAGTAAATACATTTAAAAAGATATTTTTTGACACACATAAATTCACACTGCATGATACTTCCTGCAAGAAACTTCCAAACAACTAACTTGCTACCAGATTGTTAATAAAAATGTTGTGGAAACTGCTTCTAAAGGATGGCAATTAGCTACAATGATTAGACAAAACATGGTTTCACATTAAATTAAATTGATATTTAAATGTAATTGTTTTTAGCTCCGTGGTGTCAAGGTACTACATAAATCCATTATTACTACTATTTAACAGCAGTAGTAACAGCCGCAATAATTCAACCAAATTTTCCAAGATTGTAAATTGTAGCGCCCCAAAGAAACTAATTGCATGCTTAGGAGGTGGGTTAACTCTTTCAAGCCACTTGAGATTGTTTAATGATACTTCTTGAAAGAGTTAATTGCCTTCTACAATGGCTCCTGGTGGGGACAGTCAACACACATGTGCACGTGCACACATATAGCCACACATATATAGCTCTGAAGAAACATATTAATTTACACTTAGCTAGATTAACTCTGCCCAGATAGTTTTACTTCATTTACAACTAACTGAAGTGTCAACACGTTATTAAGAGAACTATTAACAACTCAAATATGAAGTTATTCTTGACTTTAGACAAAATAAACAAACAATAGAATAAAGGCTTTGGAAGACAATAGTAGGCTTTGCTCTGAGGAAAGATTAGAGAAGTAGAATGATTTCTAAATAGGTAGAGTTTGTCCTTTCTGCTTTGTCTAAATATGAATTAAAACCTCTAAGTCAGGAATGACAAACTCCCAAGTTTTCATTGTCAGTCAAGGAATATAAATGACTCAAGTAGTGCCAATGTAAGACAGTAAGGTATGGTAGTGATTGTGGCAAACTGAAGAGGACATGCCTTATCTAAAGAAGTTGGGGCTTCTTAGCTTCAGACAGTTAGTTATTGCATTGTGGGAATGTGTGGGCCCAGACTTTCTACATTTTTCTATTTTTTAAAGAAAAGTCAGAAATCTGAATTTTTTTTTACATTTCGTTATTTTTAAAACACCATGTACACCCTAAAAAATGTGAAGCAGGCTGAATTTTACCACAACCCTCAAGTTTGCCCCTCTGCCCTAAACGGTTTCTGACATCAAGACTAAGTTGGCAAGTAGGCCATTTGTAGATGTACACCTAGGAGTTATTTATGTCATTTTGTCTTGGAAATGTAGCCAAATACAGGGCTATCTGCTTCCAAGAGGAAAAAAGAAATAGACAACATCAATGCCAAGATCATTCATCACCGTTAATGTGGTTGATGATTTCTTTTTCTTCTCCTGCTTTTTGCTGTAGTGATCTCGCCCTGGATGCATCACTTGAAGTCATTGGTGACATAATTCCAATAGCAATCTCATCAAAACCAGCCACCCAATTCATCCACAAATTTAAATGTGCTCATTATCAAGGGTGGCAAAAGAACGTCAAGACCCATCTCTTGCCCTATCACTTCTTTCTCAATCAGAGACCACGCTACAGCTAGATGTGTCACTGGCAGCTACAGGAAGCCGGGGCAAGAGAAGCTGTCAAAAACAACTCCTGAGAGAATCATGGAAATTTCTTTCAATGAGACAGTTGCAGAAAGGGCTACTGTGTTTAATATAGATGTTAGATAGATATAAAATGCTCAAATCCCATTTTATTCCAGAAATCTTCCCTGATTCTCCCACCTCTGAACTTCCAGGTGTACACTTTCTTTCTTTAATTACAATGACTTGGGCATATATATAATTTCCAAAATGTATTAGAGTTCCTTTTAGAGCATAATCCATGTCTGAGTTATCTATCTCTCTATCTTACAAAACAATTGATATGTACCCAGCAAGTGGTAGCCATGCTTCAAATGTTCAGTAGATGAGTAGGTAGATGAAGAGACGGATGGATGGATAGATGGATGGATGGATGGATGGGTGGACGGATGCGTGGACGGATGGCTGGATGGATGGATGGAAATAGAAAGGATAGATGAGAACAACCTCCTTTATTGTGGCCCAGAGAGAGTGATCACAAGTGCAACTAGTAGAAATATTTACTGTGCACAAACTATCTTATAAACTGCTTTGTGGCTAACAAGGGAGACAGCAAACATTGGGTATTCATTGCCTGACAGTCATAGCCCCACTTTCTCTGTGCATAGAGAACCCTTGATCTTAGTGAGTAGGGATCCCTCTCCATGCCCTAGTCTACTCCTGATCATTTGATTGCTCTTTGTTAGAAATTTAGGGAAAGAAGGGTTCCAGTGACCCAGTTCTGGCCAATGAAACTTAGGAAGCCTGCAGAATTTGGGAGAGGAGCTTCTCTTCTATGGGGAAAAATAAATAAATAAAGCCTTACAAGGCTTTTCCCTTTCTGCTTGTAACACTTAGTGCGAGGATGTGATACTTGGAGCTGTGGCAGCTATCTTGAGACCATGTGGCAATAAACATGAAGAGAAAGAGAGCTGAGAATAATAGAGAAGAGGGGCTGGGCACAGGGGCTCACACCTGGAATCCCAGCACTTTGGGAGGTCTAGGAGGGCAGAACACTTGAAGTCAGGAGTTCGAAACCACCCTGGCCAATATGGCAAAACCCCGTCTCTACTAAAAACACAAAAAATACTTGGGCATGGTGGTGCACACCTGTAGTCCCAGCTACTCTGGAGGCTGAGGCAGGAGAATCTCTTGAACCCAGGAGGTGGAGGTTGCAGTGAGCAGAGATCGGGCCACTGCACTCCAGTCTGGGAGGCAGAGAGAGACTCCATCACACACACACACACAAAAGAGGGATGGAAAGAACCTGGGTTCCAGATGATGTTGCTGAACTAATGAACAAACCCTGGAACAACCCAGCTCCTGTTAAGTAAAAAATGAACTGATACAGTAAACCACTGTTAGCTGGGCGTTCTGGATCTTCCAGTGGAAACTATTTCCAACTGCTGTGGTCTTTCACCCAAAGACAGATGACAATGAACAACTACAGACAGGATGGTAATGGAGCAGAGAATCAGTGAGTGGGTCTGAATTACTTTCACTATCCCACCCTGCAGCTAGGCAAAGGTCTGGAAAAAGCAGAGTTTTAACTGCTATAGCCCCAAGTCTCCTTGCTCCACCTCCCCAGACAGTGTGGTGAGTGAGTGGTGACAGCTCCACACTCCAAACGAGTTTCCTTCCTGAGTCTGACAACTCAGGGACTCATTCTTTTGTTCCCATTTGCCTCAAATTACAGCCTTCCCACATGCCTTCTGGACGATATTTACGCAGGGTTGAATATATGGCTCACATTAGAACAAACAGAACTTCCTAAATTGGGCAATTTGTGACTTTGCACCTCAAGTTTCACTCATCCCTGATTCAAAATGCACTAAAAGCACATTATTACTGTTTAAGATGCAAACTACTGCCCTGAAAAATATTGCTCTTTACCTGAGGTGAAACAAGTTATAAATTAATGGTTAGTGGAGGGTAAGGTGCGTGGGTAAATAGAAATTCCTTAGAATCGTGTGTAGGCCATTCTACTAATATGATGAGGCTACATTTGCTAGTGGATTAATTACTCTTTTCTTCTAACTTAATTTATTTCATACTTTAAGAAACCAAAATGTCCAGTAGCCACTATGCTTGTGACAAAGAAACACAATAAAAGCAATTTCTCCAGTACAAAAAAATAAAGCGTTCCCGGTAATGCATTTTTGAATCCAGCATACCTTCCCCTAATGAGGTTTCAGCATGCTATAAATAACACTAATGAGACTTTGTCTTGCCCATGTAATATATTTCCTTGATATAGCCTTAGATTCTCCGTGTTGCATGGAAAACTAACAGCCTCAGAAAGAAATGTCGTCCAATAGCACATTAAAACGAAAAGCACAATTAAATATAAATGAATTCAGTAATTTAATTGCACAATTGTCGCTTTAAAAAATTCAGAAGAAAAGTAATGATGTCATTTTTTTAAATCGGTAAATAATAAAAGTGCTTGTGGGGATGGTACAATATTTAAATAAACATTTTTCTGGCAAAGGGCAGGTAGCAAAGGCAGTCCTACATGCTTAGGAAAATCCCATGACTTGGAAAAAAACTGAGTGCCCTGGCGTACATCACTGTGCATGTGATAGGCAAAAACAGACATCTCAAATTTAATCTTATCTTGAAAGTTTATCCCATGTTTGGAGGGTTTTCTGATTCTGAGCATTATCAACCAGGTTTTATATTATTCACATTAAAATCGAATGCAAGATGGCAGCGCACCTAGGAAGCTCTCTGACCAGCTCCCAGTAAAATGAGAATTCCATATGGCCACCAGAAATGCAATTGTTTTCATATATCAATGACATAGCATTTTAATGCTGACAAAGTATTAGAAAATCATTAATGGCTATTCTTCATTTCTCTCTTATCCAAAGACTGACCCAGCACAACCTCCCTTTGATCTTCCTCTCTGATAAGATCAGAGACATGAAACTTTGTCTAAAGGAAGATCTAAAGGTAGGCTTTGGGCTTCACTTTACATTGATTTTTATTCAATTCCAATCAAGAACTCATCCAAGAAATTTACTTACTCAATTCCAGCGTTATGGTGAGGATAATGGGGGAAGAGACTCTTTAATTTTAAGTTAGCTATTACCTTGCATTCCAGTGATTGGAACTGACACAAGCAGATGAGAGAAAAGACCTTATGCAGCCACCTAAGCAAATTTTCTGGTAGAGCACACTGGTGCATTTAAATATCCTAAGCAAATCCAGCTCCTTGTTTTCCTTGTGTTTGTGCTTGATTTTGACAAAAATTTGTATATATAATTTTTGTTTATTTTATCTTGGATAACCATCCTACTAGATAACTCATTAATTTATTTTCTCTTTCATTCTGTCAACAAATATCCATTGAGTGCCCTGTCTGAGCACTGGTTCTAGGCACTTGGAATTACATAGTTAACCCTTTACCCTTACACGGGCTGATAAAAATATACTCAGATGCCATACCCACACCTATTTATAAGCTTAACATATACACATGACCTTCAGGTCATGGTTTCACTTTCAGGAGCCCCCACTCTATGTGTTTGGGATCACAGATAATCAACAACTTAGCAAATAAGAAGATCATTTCTAAAAGCAATAGGTGCTATGAAGAATATGGAAAAACATATAATTCACTTGAGGCTTAAGAGTGGAAGACAGTTCCTTTAATAAAGTGGTTTCAGAACACACCTCTAGAAGCTGATTGTGAGCACAATGAGAGACAACCACCCAATGCAACGATCGGGAAGAGCATTCCTGGCAGAAGGAACAGCACATGCAAAGGCTCAGAAGCAAGAACATGCTCAGCAAAGAACCAAGGAACATGAAGAAACAGGCAAGATGGCATCATGGCTTCTATGTAACAAGGGCTGAAACTAAAGCTCAGACTGGATTCTGTGAAAACTTCATCTCAAATCCAGACCTTCAAATTCCTAACCCTGCCTATCTCCTACGCCACAGCATTGCTCGTCGTATGTTAAAAGATTCAGTTACGTCCTTTGGTACAGAGTTCCTAATAACCCTGGGGGAGTCCGGTCTCATAACTGTGCTGCATTCCCCAACTGGGTTCTCTCCTGACCGTCACAAAGTTTAAAAACAAACAACAACAACAAAAAACAATGACCAAAAGCATGCACAGTAAAGTTGGTCCAAAAAAACAAAAATCACTGGAAAATATATATATTAGGTTCCCCTGACAGGATTACATTTGTACTGAGCAAGGGAATTCCCAGAAGTCTTTTGAAATCCCAAAGTAATAACATCCCATCAATAGAGAGCTCTATACTTTTCCAAGAAGCCCAAATGGCTGGATTCATATCTTGCCGGTGACTTTACCAGCTTCATGGCCTTGAGATCATTCTGTGCCTCGGTTTCTTCTTCGATGAAACAGAGCTAACAGGAGTACCAACACTGTCTGGTGGCTGTGACCATTCAGTGAAGGAATTCAGGTGAGGTTCCAGTTAGGACAAGGCCAGGAACAAACTACGGTTGCTGGATGATGCTGTTGTTTTGATATCAACATCGCTTCTTTTAGAGCAGAGGAGAGCAACAGACAACAACAAAAAAACTTGTGCTCTTTTTTTCCCTTATTTTCAAAGGGCCTTCTAGTGGAAGCTACTAAAAGTTCAGCATTTGCAGTTTCGCCTCTCTTGCCCATACTCTTCTAGTAGGCAAAAAAAAAAAACATGTCTTTCCAATTAACTTTCAACAGCACCAGGCACACACTGACACTTACAAAAAGAGCTCAGTGACTCCCCTGGAAAGATCGCTGCCCCTTCCATTAATATCTGCCGCTTGATATGAGGATAACACCAGATGACAGAGGGACCCTGTGGAGCCAAAGTTCTTTACAAGAACAAGAAATAACTGCTATTAATAATAATTAGTAACAAGGAAGATCAATACGCGTCGGATGGATGACCCTCATGTCCACGGCAGTTTGGGAATAGTAACCTGAAAGTTCTAAGCATTTCTTGTATGGCGTCCTCACAAAAGTCCCTACTTTGTCACACAAGCTGGGCCTCATTTCTAATTCCCAGATCTCCACAGCACAATCTCCTTTTATGCATCCTTTGGAATTCCACACGACAAGAGCAACAGCTGTGTTAGGCCAACCCATCATTCATTTTGGCTCCTCTCGCCGTAACTCAAAAAGCCAGTGATCACTTGGAAACCACCTCTGATCCGTAGGAGGTGATGGCAGACTGAATTTACAACAAAGCCCTGCCTACAGAAATCTTCCTGTCACCTGCAGGCCACATAAACCATTAGCATCCCAGCCATAACGTGCGGTCAATGAGCTACACAGGCATTTCAAAACCAAGCACTTTGCCACTATTTATGGGCCAAGGCAGGGACTCCAGCAGCTCTGATTTTCTTGTCAGCCTGCCAGAGGAGGAGCTACAAAGAACAGCTGCGCTACCCACCCTTCTACAGTTTGAACGTTTGAAGAAAATTAAAAGAAAAAAACCCAAAAGTTAGAAGGTGCTGCTCCAACCTGTGCATCTCCTTGTGGAGTTTTCCTTGCCCTGCAAACACTTTTAGCTCAACTCCTGGTCACTGCCCTCTGCTAAACAGGAAAACAGCAATGGAATATCATTTTTGTCTAATTGCCCTACACAGAGTGCTCACCAAAGGCAAGCCACAGTAGAATATTGTTATTTTTAGAACACTACTCGGTTTTAACATTTTAGCAACCACGTGATCCCTAGAACCACAATGGTTCTTAAATGAACCATTTTCCTCCATTCTAGAAAGAGATAAATATAGAAACTATATATATATTTTTTAAATACGCCCTTTACCCTTATACGGCTGATAAAAATATACTCAAAAGCCATATCCACGTCTATTTATAAGCTTAACATATACACATGGGATGTTTAAAGTGTTGATTGGTCCTCTGAAATAGTTTTTTTCCACTTGCATAGAAAACTAAGTGGAGGTCAACACAATGAAACGTTTTCTAAGTCACTGCTGTTTATTAGGAAGTTCAGAAGAATAGGCTCCAACCTGAAAAAAAAAAATGTCAATGCAATCTAAAAATAACAAAAGGTGCATAACAAATTTGTCCTCATTTTGTTCTTAATAGAAGGTGTTTCTAGTGCCTCGGCCAGAATGACCTATCAAACGCATCACCTTGTACAGTCAATTTATTCCTTTATCAGGCAGTCATTGGGGAGGGACTTTGTATTGCATTGCCTCAACATAAAGTGGGATGGTGAGCCTGCTTTCCTTACGCAGTGAGGGAGGCTCTTTTGTCAGGAAACCTTCCTAAAAGACCTTTGATCAAAATGAAGATGAGACAGGGAGACGTTCCTCCTCTTTCCCCAAAATGCTGCCCCCACCTTTGGATCACAAAACCTCTCCATCTAAGCGCTAAGAGTCAAGCCCAGAGCAGGAGCCCTTTGGCTCTCAGTGCCATCCTGTCACCAGAAGCACACTTGGAATGTTTCTCAAATATTAACTGTTTCACCAGACCCGAAAGACCTGGTTTTAGAAGGCAGGAATTGTTCTTCCAATTTCTCAGTTGTAAAAACGGAAGGGAGAGAAAGATAAGGGGCCTTCTCTGTGGCAACTGAGCAGACAAACTGTCAGGATATCAAATTAGCATCCAAAGTGGGACCAGAGATGGTCGCTTCCTCATTTGCACCTCATTACCTTAACAAGCCTAGAGAAAAGCTGAAGGCCTGCCCAATGTTACAATAATACACTAAACACACGTGGCACAAAAAACTTATAAAGATTTCTTATTTTTATAAATTAACTGATTGGAGGATTTTAATTCAAAAATGTGCTGCATACTTTAATAGAAAAAGGCAGCAAAAAATAAACGAAGATAAATGAATGCAGTCACTCTAGAATGAATTGAAATGTGAGTGACGGTGTAAGCCACTCTCTACCCACACCCTCCCCAAAAACCCACTCTCTATTGGCAGACTCCTACCTCCAAAATCATTGTCTTATACTTATAAAAGGTGCCTGAAATTCTTCTGCCTGAAACTTAGTCCTAGAGTCTTAAAAGCTTTATTAGCCATCATAAATTATTTTCTTAAGTTACAAATATCCCTGGGACAGATGATGCTCTACAAGGCCTGAGAATAATGTTAAGTAGGAGAGGAAGGCAGCTAAGGGTAGAGGAGGAAACAAAAAGAATCTTACAGGCATAAATAAAATGTCTACAATGTATGAGCAACATTACATATTTGGTCTTATGTAATCTTTGCATAAATCTCTTTTAAAGTAGACACTAGTGTTATTAATTTATAGTGAGGAAACTGAGGCTCCAGAGTTCAATCAGTTGACAAGTGAAATCTGAACCTGGGTCTGTCTGCTTCCCAAATTCCAAGTCCCAGAGACGTCATGGAAGGATGGATGAAGAGAGAAGCCCCCGTCTGGTTCCTTCCCAGTCAGGCTGGCTGACAGGGATGTGGCTAGAGATGGTTCAGAGACAGCAGGAAGACAGTAACTCTGCGAACCCTGGCAGAGACAACGGCATAATATTCATAACCAAGATTTATTATGCACTTATTAGGTACTGATTCCTGTCCTCTACATGCAATATTCATTTAATCCCCATACAGACTTTGTAGATAAACACTGTTCCCATTTTATGGATGAAAAAATGAAGATCTAGGGAGAGCAAGTAACTTGCAATAGATCTTACAGCTATTAAATGGCGGCTATGGTCTGAATGTTTGTGTCTCCCCACATTCATAAGTTGAAACCCTAACTCCCAAGACAATGGTATTAGGAGGTGGGGTCTTTGGAAGGTGATAAGGTCATGGGGGCAGAGACCTCAGGAAAGGGATTAGTACCCTCATAAAAGAGGCTGTGGAGACTCCTTCCCCTTTTCACCACATGAGAACCCAGCAGGAAGGCTATGAGCATTTATGAGCTAGAAAGTGGTCCCTCACCAGACAATGAGTCTGCCTTAATCTTGGACTTCCCAGCCTCCAGAACTTTGAGAAATAAATTTCTGTAGTTTATAAGCTGCCCAGTTTATGCTATTTTATTATAACAGCCTGTGGACTAAGACAATGGCAAAGCAAGGTAATTGGACTTCTCTGCTCAGCTGCTTTTCTCTCTCCAACAGCAACAAGCACAAAGTGATTCATCTTGCTAGTCGCCATTCCGGCAAGCTCCGTAACCTCTCAGTTTCCTCATCTGAAAAACAGGGGTAGTAATAACAGCCTGGCAAGGTTATTGTGAGGATTCTCTGTCACACCACAGGGACTTCCAGTGGGGCCGGAGCAGAAGCCCAAGCCACTAGGGTGACCAGAGCTCACAGTCCAGTGACAGTGGCCAGCCTCTTCAGAGAGCCAGCTTTGGCCAGGAAAAGGCTATGGAGTATACAGGCTCCCAGCTATTTGAATGGCGACTTCTCCCACTCCTGTTTTTCAGACAAGTTAGAACACTGCCAAACCTGCCCTCAGGAACCTCTGAGCATGATCACAGTTCTCAAGGGTCACGCTCACTAGGGTCTCCATCTGGTCTTTCTTTGCTCCTCCTCCTCGTTGCAGGAGTTTCCAGACACAACTGCTAGGGGGAGAGTAGCAACCACACGAAGATTACCAAGGACTGAACAAGTACCACTGAATGAGAGAAGCTGATCAAGCCGGAGACCCCCGCCATACCCTCTTGGACCCAGGAGCCACTCCTGCCAGTTCTAGGCACCTGGGACCCAGCCTCCACACTTTCTGGACAACCACAGGTGACCAGGGGAGAGGAATGCAGAGGAAACCACGAGCTCCATACACAGCTATATATTTTAAATAGCATCTTCTCTCTGCAGCCCTACGTGGGAGGGGAACATATGGTCCTACATTCATTATACTCCTGAGTTTAGGTTTGAAACATCATATTTTCATTACAAATAAGCTTTGATGACACTGCCTATTGCAATGATTTCAACGCATGGTTAATTTTATCTGCGGCAGTGGTGAGCGTGGCATACCAATTTACTGCCAGAGGAGAACAATCTGATTTTAGCATCTTAACCCTGAACTCGAGTTCCCTTTGTTCCTGAGAACCTCATTTTAGCAAGATTCAAGACTCGAAGTGACTGGGAAGAGCACGTCACTGATGCTGACTCAAAGGGAGTGGAAAAGTTGCGAGAGAAAGGGATGAGCTGGATAAATAGAAATACACGAGACAGGGGAATAGGGGAAGTGGACAGCAAAGGGTTTGGGTTCGGGGTGACAGTGTGCCTAGAACTTCAACGAGCAGATCAGGTCTTCACAACTTGGCTGGCGAGCTGGTGAGAGCAGACCTATTTGTCAGGCTCTTTTCTGCTGCATCTGACTTCAGGCCAAGCCAGGAAGCAGCAAGAAAGAACTCACTCATGGAGCACTTTGTTCTGGGCCAGGAAGTTTAGAGAAAAACTAAAATGCAGAATAATGTCACTGGTGGATAGGGTAGGCAGGAAGGTGCTCTAACTTCTTAGCCCCTCTGTGTGTGGGTATGCATATGTGTGTGTGTGTGTGTGTGTGTGTGTATGTGTGTGTGTATGTAGAGAGAGAGAGAGAGAGAGATCTACATAAATTTTGCTTCACTCTTACTTAGTAAACTTTTCTGCAGCCATTTGGCTACACTTTATTTTAACTCATCCCATCATTCAGCACACATTTAATGAGCACTTACTGAGTGCCATAAGGTACTGAGAAAATGAAATGGGTATGGAGAACAGGGTCCCTGCTCTCTGAGCAACTCAGAACTAGCCTGGGACATGGAAATGGGACATACCAATTAGAGAGATGTGATAAGTTGTTCAGATGAATTAAGAATTCTGAAAAGAAAGTATCTGACTCCAACTAAGGGCTTAAAGACGTCTTCGAGGAGGTGACTGAATAGGAGTTGAATCCTAAATGATTAAGAGGAAGCAACCAGAGTGATACCACTAGAGAGAATAGCCCATAGAAAAGCCCAGAGACTAAATGCAAAAAGGTGCTTGCAATTTGAGGAACTACAGATACAAGAAGACCCCAGGATAACATGTCATGCAATCATGTGAATATGGGCATCATTTAGAATTGGCTCTTGTCCTCTCTTTAGCCCCAGTTCTCAAATGGGGAAGGCTAAAGTTCTGTTGAGTGTGTGTGTGTGTGTGTGTGTGCACGAGCACACGCACATGGTGGTCATGCCCATGGAAGAGAGGCTGAAAGTGGGTCCCCACTTGTCGAGTATTCTCCCAACCCAATTGCTCCAGAGTGAGCCAATGAAATCGATGACAACCAGCTAGATTCCTGGAATCACTGCAGCTATCCTGAAAGTCCTGGCCAACCAAAATTGTTCGACTCAACAACTAAGCCAGAACAGACCTCTGCCACCAGGTGGTACCAAACTACAGATGGGACTGGATGGATTTGGATCCTGCAGCAAGATCCCTGAAACCCAAGAGCTTAGCTGTACAGGGCCTCCCCCGTAATGTCCTGCACCTCGCAGCTAATGCTCCCTCTCCCTTGTTTTACACAGTCGACTTTTTTGGAACCCACACATTGCATCACGGAAGGTTTTATTATAGCCTTATTCATTGTGAATAGTATGGGTAGTAGCATGGATGGAGTGTAAGGCAGAAAATAAGCAAAGAGACAAAGCCCCGATTCTCAAGAGATGCGTATTCCACCATCGTTCTTGTCAGAACTGCAGTTTAAAAAAAAGAGTTGCATATTCCATGCTAAAGAGTTTGGACATTATTCTGAGGTCCAATGGGGAATCAGTGGGTAAATATAAGTCAGTGGTTCAAAGTCAAGGGTAGGCACAGACGCAATTTTTTTAGCCTGGGAAAGATTTTCAAAATCAAGTCATTCTGCTTAAACGTGGATCTCTGACTTCACCTAAGAAGCTGGGCTGACTTTTCCATTTGCTGGAGTAGCATTGCTCTTTTCAGATGGAGTGTGCTCTCCTTGTTTCTATAGGCCCCACCATACCCAGGCGGTTTCGGTTTTATGCCTTTGCTAAGCTTGATTCCTATAGGAATCTAAGTTGGCAAAAAAAAAAAAAAAGCTATGACAGAATCAGATTTGCATGTTAAAAAGTTTACTGGAGCAAGAGTATTGAGATTGGGTGATAGGACGGGGAGAGATGAGAGGCAGGAGAACCTATTGGAGGGTGATAGTAATCATCAAGGTTCTTTCTACGTGCAGAACCCAAGGAAAGATGTCAGAAATGGCTGTGAATACCACCTTCAAAAACCAAACGAGAGCTGGATACACTATCTTGCAATGCTAACCCATAACCCCATAATCTAAATGCAAATGTCGAGGTGTCACAGCAGCACCACAGTTTGACAATACTGATGGGAAACACAATAAATACTGAGGCAAATACGCCAGTCAGAAGTAAAGTAAATTAATAGTACAGCTTAGCTGGGATCACAAATGAATCACTCCAAAAGCAATTTTGTCCTGTTGTAAAATGAGATAAACACCTACTTGCCAGTTATTTTAGGAATAACACAAATCAGCCCATCTGTCTTAATTCAGTGGTACTCATCATACATTTTTAAAGTGATCACTTCCTGAAGAGTCATCCTATTGGTGCCAACACACACTTTATGTTGACAGTCTATGGCGTGACCTGCAATCTGGGTGTCATTTCAGAGCAGCGTGGAAACCCTAAGCTATGCGTCTTTGCCGAAGTGACTCGTTCTCTGGAAAGCAGGGGAGAGGGAGCTCCTCTTTGCTGGCCAGGTACGGTCTTCAAATGACATTGGAGAGGAAGCTGAAGGTAGAAGCATATTTTTTAGGAAGGAGATGCAAATGTTAGTACAGAGAACAATTTACTGCAAACTAAATTACTAATCAATATCTGGTAGTAGGCAGACTGTCCACCATGGCTGTGACAGTCATATTCAATCTATGATGGGAGATGCTAGAAAAGGAGACTGCTCTGCTTACATTTTATTCGTGTTTTGTATTCAGACATAAATAAGCTTGCTGATCATATCACTGTCTCAGATTTATGGTAAACACAAGAGAGCACAAGAATTTCAGAAAACCTCCCTTGATCTTGCAATTTCTCAGAGTAAATACTTCACACTCCTTCCTTGAATGTAAGAAAACATGGGATAAGAATTAATCCAGGAAACTCCTAAAACTCAGGGTTAGAAACTTAAGACTTCATAGAAAATATTGGGTTAGAGAGCCTGCAGTTGAGAGTAGTGAAAAAATCTCAAAATATGTTTTATGATCAATTCAAACTTCATGCAGAATAATGAGCCCAAGTTATATAGAGTCCAACAATGGTATTTTATACATCTTAAATTAATAGTGATGGGAATCACATAATTAACTCCCGCTTATCTTTATCATTCTGGACTCTCCAGAAACTTGCCAGGTCCTCCCCCAATGAGAGCTCCAACAAAATGCCTACAAATTCATTTTTGTCACAGTGACTACACAGAGAGGCTCCCTCCCCATCTGCTTCTCCAAGGTGGTCTCCATGCAAGTATTCACTGCCTTCCTGAATATGTAACTTGGAGCTGTAGACCCTAGCTTCACACCTCAAAGCAGTTGCTGTCTCAAAGATATCTAGCCAGGGATCCTCTCTTCTCCCAGAAGCAGTTCTGCAAGTAAACCACCGGTCTACTCCTATTGATATTAGTAGGGTACAATGGAAAACTCCACTCCTGCATTGTTTCTTTCTCCTTCCCTACTTCCTATCCCCTGTATTTGTAATTATCTTTACAAGAGAGATCATCAATTTACAAAAAAATGGCATCAAATCTGCAAAGTTGCTGAAAAGTTGTATAGAAGATTAGAGGTTCCTATAAGAGTTGAGAGAGAGAGAAAAAGAGAGACCTTATACTCCCAATTTGTTAAATTGGCTTATTTCTACAGCAGGACAACTAGCTCCTAAGCTTCTTGAGGTGAGGCTGCAAGGAGTGTGGCTCACATATCTGCCCTTCCCACCTCCCAAGAGGAGTCCCACAGGGCTCCTTGAATAAATCAGTAAACACCTTTCCTTGCTTCTATGACTTAAAACCAAACCAAGAGGAGGATGGGCTCAAAGTGTAATTTTCTTAAACTCCTGGCTGGCTTTGAAATGAGGCTGCTCTTTAATCTTCACAATGACCTATTGATGTAGTCATTATTATTACCACTTTACAGAGAAGGAAAAGAAAATTGAGGATCAGAGAGTAAAGTGACTTGCCCAGGGTAGTGACTGCCCATTGTAAGTAGCAGAATCAGATTCAAATCCAAATCTTGCTGGGTCTACAATCCCGTGTAGATGCCAAACGTGCATTATTTGACAATAACTAATTTCTCCCCACCTTGGTGAGTGCTGAAATCGTAATTTAAATCATTGGCCCTGGCTTCTCACCACACACACACACCCCCACACACACACCCACACACACACACACACACACACACACTCAATCATTTTTTACATGGGTAAATTGATTCAAAAGGTCTTCTAAGTTAACTAATCAGTAACGCCCTTTGCAGTCTAAAGTTACACAAGCGGACAAAATCATTCCTCTAGATCCTTGGCTTTGAAAGAGCTGTGTGACACTGAGTAGTTTAATTGGGATGTGTGACCTCAGGAGGACCGAGTAGAAGCCTGTAGCAGGATGAGATAATCCCCCTAGGACATATGAGTCTCAGAGAGAGGGAGGCAGGAACTAGGTGAGTTTTCCTGACCTTTTCCCTCTGCCTAAAGATGATGTCCCAGAGGCTGTCCAGACATAATGGCAGGATGCCCCAAAGGTTACGCTACGTGTATCAAATGGTCAGCAAGGGTGGAAAAAGGTGGGGTGCACCCAGGGGTCTGACACCATCACTGATGTTAATTATGAGTTCCCAAGGGCTGCAAGCCAGCAGCCATTACCTGTAACTTGCAATTGCAGAGCCTCAGCTCTCTCTGCTCCAGTGAGTGAGCCATCAGAGAAGCTGGCTAACTGGCCAATTTCTCAGATACAATTACTTTTTTATGATGAGGTTCAAGGAAGCTCAGGGCATCACGAGGACTTCTCGGACCCACACATCACACTCAGCCCTTTTCTCCAGCTTCCATTTGTAAAAGGACACGTCGGTCTGGGTGGCCATTTCCTATCCCTGAGCCAAGCCGTGGGTCAGCAGCCGCTATGCCTTCCTTTCGTACTGCAGGTGACCTCCCAAAGTCCTGGGTCACAGCTGACTAAATGAACTGGATAATTAAAAGAGGGGATGAGCCATGCCATGAGATTTTGTCTGCCTCATCAAGAACACCATGCCCTTTTTATCAATCTACTTGGTTTTTTGTTTTTATTTTTCCCCCTTTGAAAAATGATTAGCCTTGAGAAACTTCTTAACCATGGCACCAGCGACCATTAGCTGCCAAGGCCAGAGTATTTAAAAAGTTTCCAACTGCCCGCACTTAGAAAGTTCAACTAATAAAAACTGGTATGGTGGGGGTGGGGGGAACCATAGCCTTTTCATACCATAAGCCATAGTATCAAGTTTTCTTCCAAATCTGAAGGTTTTCTATCACTTCAAAGTATTGTTTAGAAATATGTTTATCTGGTAGGGGTGAGGATGAGATGAGGGTGGATCATCTTTTTGTTATTAGAATTTCAGTACAATTATCAAGAATCATATGATTAATTTTATATATGTCTATACATATACACACGCATGTGGATACATACAGACACTATATCATATATAGAGATAGAGATTGAACTTCATAAAAATTTAACCCCCTAAGTTCCATCACAACTTTCCCTAGAGTAAAGTTCCACAATCAAGGATACTAACTTGGGCCTGGAGGACAGTTTACCTCCTTCTTCATCATATCTTGTTTCATAAGCATCAGTGAATAGGAGCTCACAGGTACATGTGGAAGACTTACACAAACACGGCTAGTACAACAGCAATTCAAGAAAGGTGCCATTATAGAAAAAAATTATAGAAAAAAAAATAGTAAGGAAAATGCATCAGAATCCAGCCTTAAAGGACCAATAAGAAGCTCAAAGCCTGACTGAGTCCCAGAGAATAGAATCAGACAAAGACTAGTTTCCGTTTTTGTTTTTTGTTTTTTTCCTGTAATAGCTAGTGTTTATGCCAAATACAAATCCCAAATGCTTCTGTTGAACTTCCTCTCACCCAAGTCATTGCATCTGCACACCATATGGGAGTGACCTCCCATTCCCCTTAGCATCCTCCATACATATCTGCGGAAAGGAAGGACAGAGGAAAAAGGACCAGGGTCGCTGCTTCTGTGGAGCATGCTCTGATCGGCACCCCCTGCTTTCTAGCGTGGTGCCAGAGAGTTTGTGCATTGTACACTCGTCCTGGTTTACCACTCACCAGCTCTGGGCCAATTACTTAGCTTCCCTGTGACTCAGTTTTTCCTTTTTTATAATGGAGACATTAATACTAGCATATATCTCATACTGAGTGTTGTGTAAAAGCAAATGAATTGATGTATATCTATAGAAACCTTGGAACAGTGCCTCATAAATTCTAAGTATTAAATACGTGACATTTTAAATTATTATGATTTGGTTGAAAGAGTGACTCATGCCTCCAATCCTGAGAAGTTGCATGTCAGTAACAGAAAGAACTAAAGCTGATGTTAGCTCCCAGGGCCGAAATCAACATTCAAGCCCATCACTTGTGTATGTGTGCATGTGTGTGTGTGTGCATGTGTGTGTGTGTGCATCTGTGTACAATGATATGGACGCATATTAAACCAAATTCAGTATATGTGTGGGTGTGGGATTATAGGTGATTTCTACCTTTATTTCTTAAAATTTTCCATGGTATTATCAGATTAGATTCATAACAATTAGAAACACAAAACCAATTCTCTCCCCATCCTCTTTTAAAAGCGGCTTCAGTCTAGTGAGGTGAGAGCCTTGATAACTTCCCTAATCCCCTAAATAGGATTCGACTTCTCATCCACAATTTGAGGAAAGGATCTGAAGTTTGGGGTAAAATGAAGTAGAGCCCCCTCTAACAATCAACAAGGCCTCACCAAAAGAATGACATAGAACGTAACAAAACACCCTCCACTCTCTGAGTAGGTGTGCAACCCACAAACTTCACCAGAAAGAGCAGAATACTTCCAGGAGGAGTCATAGCACATCAAATGGCAGAAATATACCATGTAAGTATAGCAAAAAATTAAAGATGATGCCGTATTTTAAGGAATCATATTTGTACTGAGGTTAAAATGAACTTTCTGGGTGTTCTTATCATCTGAAGCATGCATGTATATGACAAGACTGCATCTAATAAACAGTAATGGTCACAGGGGGAAGGAGTGGTGGAAGGCAGAGTATTTCATCTTCCAGATTTCAATGCTTCATCCATCCACTGAGACCAAAGAGTACATAGGTTATGAGACTTGCCTTAGCTATCCCTACAGTTAGAGCCAAAGGCCTCCATGAAATACTTAGTAGAGATCTACAGATTGTACCAAATGTTCCATAGGGTTAGGATTAAATGCCAAAATCTACATGTTGTCACCTAGCAAATGGCTCATTATTCTAACGTCTAGAATGTACATTTGGTCAATTGTAAGACTGTGATGGCTTTGCAGCTGTTTTGGGGAGGGTCAAAGAAAAGCAGCATAGTACATTGGAAAGAATACTAGGTCAATAACAATAAAAATAATAATGGTGGACAGCATTTATTCACAGCTTGCAATGCTCAGGGGACTGGATTTTATGTGCATTGTGATCTAATGCTCACAACAGCCACTGAGGTAGGTACTGTTTTTATATCTCCATTTATAACCCAGAAAATGAAGGGCAAAGAGGTTAAGCTGCTTGCCCAGAATATTCAGTTAGAAAGTGGAGAAGTCAAGTTCAAACCCGGGCAATCTGAGACCGAAAACCTGGTTTTTAACAAAAAATGTTCCCATTTCTCCAGCCCATCATGCTCTCAAAGACCTTCACATGCATTGCCTCATCTGAGCCTTACAATGATACCTGTCTACCCACTTACACAACACATTGAATTCCTATCTCCGTTTCAAAGATGAAGAAACTGGGGTTCAGAGAGATTACGTAACTTGTCTGATGAAATGCAACTTATAAGAAGGCCCAATTCATTTTTCACCACAAACTGTCCTCCTAGAAATTGCCCCACCAAGCTTCCCATTATGCACCATCATCTCCACATCACTTCACATCTCCAGATCTGAATGTCCTCATCTGCCAAATGAGGAAGTATAAAGTTCTAACATTTGATGCTTCTATAAATAGAAATTAACTCATGCCACAAGCTGCTGAAGACCCATCAGCAGCCACTCACCACCCACAAGATACCCAGGCTCCTTAGTACAGGGTACCAGCCCCACCCTCCACTCCAGGCTGATCTCACTCCATTCCAGCCATGCTGAGCCCCATGGTCTGCACTGTCCCCTCATCCTAGAATGCTCTCACCACTCCGTGCCCAGCAAAGCCTGCTGAGATTCTCCTACTCTCTACCTTCAGGAAATATTTCTTGTTCCTTCCAGATAGAACTGACCCCTTCCTCATCAATGGCCCCTTCATCACACTGCAACTTTACAGCACTTCTTTATTGATATGTCTTTCTCTTTCTACTGAACTGCTGGCTTGACTCTAGGTGCCATGTCTATCTTTAGTACCTAGTACAGTGCCAGGCACACAGTGCTTCTTTGATAACTGTTGAATGAGAAAAAAAAAAATGTAGTCTGAAGAAGTGTTTAAAACACTATTAATCTGAGCAGCAAAGTTATATCTAACACCCAAAACACAGTGTTTGGTCCAAAAGCATTAGAAACTGACTTCACTAATTCCATCACCACACTACCGTTACAACTTTAATCAGTCAACAAAAGATAATGAGTGTCTAGAAAGGGCCAGCATCCTTTTGAGAATATCTGTTCCACCAATAAGTAAGATATGATCCCTGTCCTGGTAGAACTCATATGTTTGCCAGGGCACATCAGTAACTACACTGCAAGATGGCACATACTATAAGAAACCTTCTACAGGACCACAAAAAGGGAAGATTAAGCACTCTTCCAAATATTTCTCCAACTAATCAGATTGGACAAACGGCAAGAAACCACTTACTTTGATTCTGTGTGTTTTCCCTTCTGCAATTTATATAATTAGCCAAACCGAATAAAACCACATTATCTAAAACATGACAGTTTAAAATATAAACAAAAATGTGAGGTATTCTAAAGGTGACCTTGGTTCTCTTCTTTTAAAAAGGAGCTTAGTAAGCCGATTAATGTTGAAAACGAGATCAGAAAGGAAGCTGACTCTTTTAAGCACTTTAGAAGGAACCATTTTGCATCCAAACATACCTCTCGTGACGTAAGCAGAGGTCAGCAGCTCTGATACGTGAATTACAAATCATTCCACCAGATTGTTAAGGCAGAACTCTCTGTAGATGGCATGGCACAATGCTCATGCACACTTGAAAATAATGAAGCCACATTTATGTTAAAACATGGCCTAGTACAGGCTTTGTGCCAATTCACACTGGTCTTCCTCTGAATTGGCCGCGGGCACTTCCTGAGTGCAAGGAAGACAATTTGCATACACTCTCTTACTGAATCCTTTCAACAACCCCATGAGGGTGGTGCTGTTATTATCCCCGTTTTGAAATAGAGGAGACTGAGGTAGAGACATGAAACCTTAAACGTTACACTGTTGCAAGTGGTGGAGCCAAATTTATTCCCAATTCTTTATAAGGCCACATCTTCCAGTCCTCAGTCTGCCGGAGTACCTTTATGAGGCTTTCTATATCAGAAAAAAAAAGTCCATTATCAAAATCAATTATCAACCCTCTTTCTGTTTTGTGAAGAAAGCGATAACTGCTGTAAAGTTCATTTTGAAGGCTGCCTAGAGTCCCGGTGACTTTGCTGGGACAATGTGTAGTGTCTCCCTCTAAGTAGTTAAACAGTGCCGAACTCTCGAGTAATACAGCAGCTGCTAACCACACTGTCACCGTCACATTGTTTAGTCAGCGATTGTACCTCAATGACTTTCTTCTCTTGATATGTGCTTAGGTTACCAAGAGAAATCTGAGAGCCCGTTAATGCAAAATACATCTAATGCAAAATGTGTTTCCTCTACCCTCTGCTCTCCAAAACTGACCTTTTGCATTGGGGTCTTGAAGATAAACCTTCCTGTGATTTAAAGCTTGATTCAAAACCTGGTGCAGGGGGTTTTCCAGGTATTCACGTATTAACATTTGCTGTTCAGATTTTTTTTTTTTTATTTCAGACAAACAACATCCTTTCAAAGGGTTCCTCTGGCACCTTCTTCACTTGACCTACCTAATTTAGAACAGTCCCTAGTGCTGTCTGGCTGGTGGCGTTGCTCTATGGTAGCTAATACACACGCATACATTACTGCTGACATTTAAAAACATTCCTAACAGTTTGTGTGGGTACATGGTAAACAGATGCTATGGGATTTTTACCCATTATCAGTCATCTCTGAAGACTGCAGTCAAGTGACAGGTTTTTGAGACTTTTTGGTCTAACAGCAAGAGATTTCTTTTTAATAGAATATTGATATTATGGTACAAAATGGCATTTGGTGTTTATTTCTTTTGCCCCTCTAGCAAGGCAGTTCAGCTTGGTGGGTTTTGAAGCCCTAGCACCCTTTATTCTATCTGTTACTCTGGTGGTTTTCCCCCCTGGGGGGTGGCAGTGGGGGGAAGTTGCAGACTTTTATGAACTGTCTGATTAAAGTACCTCCATCTGAATGCAGATTAAAAGTTCCAACACCTGAGAGCTCAAAACCAATGAATATTTATACCGAAAACCAGCAGATGAATACACTCTAAATCTTCAAATGCAAGTCTAGTCATGGGTTTTATCTTATTTTAGGACTTACTTTTTATTAAAATGAACTCTTGCATATTTACACTACAGAAATAAACGTTATTTGCAAGCACAATACAGTAGAGTCCTTACAAATGCACTGCCTCTGGGAAAAGCAACTTTGCTCCTTAAGCAGATTTTGTTTCGTTATCATGTCTTTGTTGAAGAGAAGTTTCATTGTATATGATTGGCATAATTCGGGGCCCAGAAAATACATTCATTTGGGAAGACTGTTCATTTAGTGGCCAAGATAATTGTATGTCCCTCCCTAGATGGGGATTTTTGGTGATTTAACAATTTTCCTCCTTTCATTGGAAACTTCTTTCAGGACAGCTTTTCTAGAAGGTAAAGATTGGTATAGGCAAGCACCAGGGGACATTATTCAACAACAGGTTTATTTGCCTTCTCTGTAGGGTGGCTTAACCCATTTTGGTTCTGTAGTTAATGTCCCAGTGAACATTTGCTAGGAGCTCCTTCTATCAGAATAAGGAGCAAACTTCAGGTCTACCCTTAAATCCTAAACTGCCTCTTCAGAATACAATCATAGCAAAAGAAAACTGGCCCTCACAACAATTAGTTCTAAGAAGTGGTTGAGGTTACACAGTCAGGCCAAAGACGGAGGGTAACCAGACCAGAGGCTCCTAACCTAGCTCATTCAATAACGCAGGTGAAAGCAAATATCGTTAGCGGCTAACATCATAGCATGAGCAAATGACTCCCAAACACATAAAAGGTGATTCTTTCAAAGATGGAGAAGTCTTAGCCCATTCCTTCCGAGACCCTTGCACCCTTTTGCTTTTCATTAAATTGCAATAAACCACATATCAAAAGCCAAGTAGAGTTATCAGAATTAAGGGAAATTCAAATTTTGATTGATCCCACTATGCATCTTGAGACGTCCCTGCCCTCACGTTACTGAGGACTTAGAATATGCAAATTTACCGTCATGTTCCTAAACTTATTCCTTCTTTTTCATAAAGTAAGCTTAAAGATAAATGTTTACAAATCAACCCAGTCATCATTTCTTCATTTTAATGCTTAAACGCTTCATTTTGATTGCTGCCTTTTTGACATTTCACCAAGGAAATATGTTTGCGTGTTCGCAATGCCATTGAATCAGCAATTAGATCTCCATATTCCAGATGTCATGAGAGTTTTCAATGCATCTCCCAATAAAATTTATTTCTGAACTTTGGGAAGGAAAAAAACAAATGTACTTTGTATAAATTAAGCACATTATCCTTATTTTTCTAATTGCTAAATGTAACACAGGAAGGGCTTCTGAATTTATTAATTCAAAATTTTCACATCATTCTACATAATATTTTTCTTGCAATGAATATGATTTTGAGTTATTTATAGGAATGACTTATGCATTTTGGTTCACTTTTTTTCCAGTGGAACAGGAGACATGGAGTTGAATTTCTGCTCTTAACAGCACGCTACACTTGCCATCCTTACAAGTCTCTCTTGAGCCTTGGCACCTGGCTGGCACAGGAAATTTATTGTCAAAAGTGGACAAAGAAAAATGTAATTCTGGTCTCATCGTGCCTGCATTAAGACTTTTGGAGCTGCTTCATTCCCTTCCTGCAGACCTTGCACTGCTTTGATTCTCCACTTGCTCACAGGGCTAGCTCGGAAGTACTGCTCCTGTGGCCCCTTGGCTACCGTGTGTCACTCCAGAGCAATCCAATACCAACTTTTTCCTCTTTTACCTCCTTGGTGAACTAAATATACGCCTTCCTAGGTCGTTGCAATAGACTCTAATTGACTCTATTAAAAATACAGTAAACCAAAATGGCTATCCTATGTGCAATTTGGCACCACCAACATTTAAATGGGAATGCAAAGGTGTCTCTGTGAGGGGCCATCCTGAGTGGCTTCAGATATAGCTGTGGGAGGGGAGAAAATAAAATGCTCTCCAAGATTTTGTTTGCCTGAATTGGAAATGCACACCAAATCCTCATCTCCATTAAGGTAGGAGCATGGCTAAGTAAGCAGTAATCCTTCCCAGTGGCCCTCCTTGCAGGCCACACCCATCACCACGGAGAGCCCTGGCGGACGGCTGAAGTTCCCTTCCCTCCATTACTCCTGTGACAACTCTTTGGCATTTTCTCCTCTCATAAGAAAATGACACAACTCAGTGCTCCTTGTGATGGAAGGATTTTTCTTCGTGTTTACCCAGTTCTAAAGGGTAACACTAGTAGAGTTTGACTCCCTGTTCTCCTCCCATCCGCAAAATGTTTGCAGATGCCTCCTTCTAGCCCAGCCCACCTCCTGAAAAACGCTCCTGAGCAAAAACTCATCTGTTAGTAATAGAACTGAAAAATGTCTCATTCCGGCTAGAAGTGGTACAAGAGCTGCTACTGCTCCAGCAAATTTATTTTGCCTTTCAAGGGTTTAATTGCACACAACATGGTGCAGTTTTGATTAATCCTTCAGAATTTAATATATACTCTGGGGGGGGTCAATATGTTGCTTCTTCATGCATCGCTATCATGGGAGTAACCGGAATGCATTTAAACACCACAGGAGGTACACTTCTCAAACTTACCTGGCCCTGCCAAGGGTAAAAAGTGCTCATTAATGACTCGATCCAGGAGGGGAGAAAGCAGAGGGGGCAGGCTTCCTCCCTGACGCTATTTCTGGTTTGCTTGGCAGGCACAGTTCCCTTGGGGAGGTCCCAGGTGAGGCACACACTGGAATCTTCCAGGCTTATGCCCTGATCATTTTAATGAGAAAGCAGTGTCGAAATATTGGCACCTCGCATCCAGCCAACATATGGAGAAGCTGTACAGGCACTTAATTGAACTGTTTTAAGATTATGAAGGGTACAGTCAACTGGGTCAATGAGCGTTTATTCTGTGAACTTGGGCTATAAAGAGGTCATTCAAAGGTAGTAAGTCCATTTGCCATTTACACAAAGAATAATCTGTTAAATTCTACAACCTGTGTCCCACAACTGGATTTCTGAGGAGCATGGAAAGACATAGAGTTACAGTGCATCACTAAACTTGTAAACATGCAAAGTAAGATCTCGAGGCTGGAGCGTTAAGATAGGCAAGCTCTAAGTTACTCAACCCTCTCCGGAAATTCAGGATCAGAGATGAAGAGCCACAGGAACAGCACTTGGAAATGCCGCACGTGGGAAGTCATCTACCAAATGTCCTCAGGAGAGAGGTCCCCTTCAGCAGAAGCACAGCAATAAAACAGAGCATGAAATGTGGATTCGGAGAAGAGCTCACATATTGGCTCTCCCTCGCTCTGTGTAATGTTAAACAGCCTTTCCCAGCCTGTTTCCTCACCTGAAAATTGTAATATTAGACCTGTCTCAGGAGGGCTGTGTCATGAACTGAACTGTGTCCCCTGAAATCCATATGTTGAAGTCCTGACTCCCGATACTCAGCATGTGACTGTATTTGGAGATAGGGCCTTTAAAAACTAATTAAGGTAAAATGGACCTGGGGTCAGTGGCTCACGCCTGTAATCCCAGCACTTTGGGAGGCTGAGGTAGGTGGATCACGAGGTCAGGAGTTCGAAACCAGCCTGACCAACATGGTGAAACCCCATCTCTACTAAAAATACAAAAATCAGCCAGGTTTGGTGGTGCGTGCCTATAATCCCAGCTACTCAGGAGGCTAAGGCAGGAGAATCGCTTGAACCTGGGAGGTGGAGGTTGCAGTGAGCCAAGATTGTGCCACTGCACTCCAGCATGGGCAACAAAGCAAGACTCTGTCTCAAAAAAAAAAAAAGTAATTAAGGTAAAATGAAGTCATATGGGTAGGATCTAATGTCATATGCCTGGTGTCCTTACAAGAAGAGGAGATTAGGACATAGACATACAGAAGGACGTCCATGGGAAGACACAGGGAGAAGACGGCCATCTATGAACCAAGGAGAAGGGCCTCAGAAGAAAACAACCCTGCCAATACCTTGATCTTGTACCTCCAGCCCCCAGAACTGGGGTTACATAAATTTCTGTTGCTTAAGCCACCCAGTCCGTGGTACTTTGTTATGGTAGCCCAGGCAAACTAAGTCAGGGCATTAGGAATCTCCAGTGCAATCAGATACAATAGGTACTCAGCACAGCACAGGCCCTCAAGGAATGCTAGTTCCCATTCCACTCTCCCCAACCCCATTTTACAGATGCACAAAGAGAAACAGATCCACAAGATGAATTGCCTAAAGGGGATACAGGGAGTGAGAAAAGAGAAAGTCACCTTCCAAAATTCAGAGACCCTTGCCTGGTCTACTGGTCCATACTGCCTCCCACAAGAAATGGTAGCACAGTGGGCATAGAGAATTGCTTCAAACAAAAGGCTAGATGATACTCCTGGCTTCTGGCCATGGGGAGATTCATATCTCAATGTAACTTCAATGTTCCTAAGCCACCGACAAGGGGTCAGTGGCAGATCATTGCGTACAAGCAAACAGTTTTTTCAAAATCCTTTCCCTGAAATGGTATCCAAACAATCAAACAAGAGCTAGCCCATTTTTCCCCCTCAAACCCAGGTAAAACAACTGGATAATTCTATGATGACAACAAGCCCAGTTACTGAGCACCACCCCCATCTAACATGATCATAAAAACCTTTCTCAGTCAGATTTATGGATTGTCATGCAAGCCCCTGAAGAGCTCCTTGCCAGAGGGAAAACCAGGACACTAGAAGGCCAGGTCACGTGAGCATAGAACCCAAAGTTCAGAGCATATAACTACCCACACCCCTGGTCTGTGTGCTCACCAGATTAAACCAGCTACAATATGTCTAAAAGTTAGAACAACAAACACACTGCCAGGTTTGCAGTTAACCTGCAGTCAGACAGGGCCACCTGGTCATGCGTCCCCCACCTTTTAATTCCCCCTGAAGGTCAGAGAACTCACCCACAACCTGAGAGCATATCCACCCACAGCCTGTTCCAAGTCAGTTTCTCTAGTTAAGTCAGGTCTCTCTCAACCTCCAATTCTTGGCAGTTTTAAGAGCCAGAACCAAAGGGACAATTGGACACAGTCCAGTTGCAGTGAAATTAGAAGCTGCTTTAGATACACTAGGGCATACAGAACAAGCACTTGTTTACTCAACATATAAGTTAAGGTCAACATGGGAAGGTATGCTTCCTGTTCACAAATCCTTGAGGGCTGTTTGTTTTGGGGCCTCTGGTTGTTCCTGGTGAAACCCCAGAGTTAAGTGCCTGGAAGCAACCAACCTGATCACATGAAATGCACTTTCTTTTGCAAATCACTGAAGTCTTAGCAAGCCTAACAGGATTTAGTTCCTGCTTGTTCTTGTTAAGAAGCAAAAGAGTAGAACTCTGTCTCTCCTTCTCTTCTCACAATGGCAAAGGCCTTTGGCCATTAAAATGGTCAGCTCTCCCTGTAGCCTACCAACTCAATTCAACGAAAAACAGCAGACATCCATGGCAATGCAAAGATCCTAGTGTGTGCATATGAATACATTTCACCCTGTCTGAAAACACACAGAGGCTGTCTATTAAACTAGAGTATTGATTTTGAGACTGGCTCCTTTAACCTACAAGACACTCTGTGGCCTCTGTCCCAGCACATCCTTTAACTTCTTATGTTTTGGGCAAGATATTGTGATCCACCAAGGGAAGCTTGTTTCCATTAGCAGTATCTCCTTGAAAACTCTGTGGAGTTCTTCAGTGCAATTTTTCTTCCTTTGAATCAAGGGTGGATGCAAAGTGTGTTAAACTATTTCAACCAGAAGCAAGTTACTAAGTTGCTTTCCTCCACTATCAGAAACTTTTTTTTTTTTTTTTTTTTTTTTTTTTTTTAAGACGGAGTCTATCTCTGTAGTCCAGGCTGGAGTGCAGTGGCGTGATCTCAGCTCGCTGCAAGCTCCACCTCCTGGGTTCACGCCGTTCTCCTGCCTCAGCCTCCAGAGTAGCTGGGACTACAAGCGCCCACCAACACACCTGGCTAATTTTTTTGTATTTTTAGTAGAGACGAGGTTTCACCATGTTAACCAGGATGGTCTCCATCTCCTGACCTCATGATCCACCCGCCTTGGCCAAGAAACTTCTAATGACACATTTCCAGAAAATTTTTGTTCAATAGTTATTTCTTTAAAAATCAACTGACTTGAAATCACTCTAAATGTAAAATGCTCAGAATGTTTGAGTAAAAAACACTTTTTACAGACAATAAGTGAAGAGAAAAACAGACTGTTGCTATTAACTGATGCCATATCATCCAAATGATCCCATTTAGTGAGAAATCTGCAGAATCTCAACATGAAGATCATTATCCCCGGACGTATTTCCCATCCTCCTGGCTCTGAGGACACCCAAGGATTCTTGACTGCGCGTGTTAGCATCCTGTGCGTGCCCTTGTATGAGGGTACACTTACTTCCTTCGCACATATTAATAAGCATTTGAGCACAAGCATCAGGCAGACTGCACACTCGATGACTCACAAGGGAAGTGCTCATTTGTGAGCTTAAATGCTGGAACTGAGTGCACCAAAAAGGAGGTCTGTAAAGCTGTGGTCCATTATGGCTTAATTATCCACAGGATTAAACCTAAAAGGCAACATCTCTGAAACAAGTTCATCTGAAAACCCAGCTGAAAGCCTTTCCAAAAAACAAACAAACAAATGAAAACAGGTTTGTTCCTTCCCTGTGACAAATGGAAAAGTGCTGGGGTCTCTCCAGGTACCACGCCCACCATCAGCCCTACCATTCCAGAGGTCTTGGGGAGAGAGGGTCACTCGGTCAGGAGCCAAAACCTGCCTTTGATGTCTCCTTGCCATCTGTCTGTGTGAAACACTAGGCCACAAGGCATGAGTGGGTAAGAGAATGCATTCGCCCTCAGCACCACAGCCAAGGGTAAACACAAGGTGTGGTGGAGGACCAGGACTGGAAATAAATCCATCTTTGAATGCAAAAAACACAGGCAGAGATAAAGGTGGGGACAGATAAAGATAAACTTGAGTTATATTCAGGAAAGCATTCGTCTCGGGTCACCTATCTGATCACAGGCCCTGTAATCACATTGCTTTGAGACAGGAACAAGGAATTTCTTTTGTTCACAACAATGCCAAGGATCTGTGATTTTGTGACCGGGTCATTGGACAATGCTACATTGAAAACTTTCTGAAAATAGCACTCTCTTCAAAGGCACCTGTCGCCAGAAGAGGATGATGATAATACACTCTGCCCTCAACTTAGACACCATTCGTGGCTCTAGAAATTCCTAAAAGGAATGCCAGGACTTGGGCGCAAGGAAAGCTGAATTATATGACAGTGGCCTAAAAATAGAATTCTGCTGACAAAAGGGAGACAAAGAAAGGTGAATCTCTTTCTTTGTGCTCACATACCTGAGAGGAACGTGACTCAGGAGGATTTGTTCAAACCCCCAGTTCCTGATGAACGTGCTTATCCTCAGAAACAATCGAGAGACACTTGCCCTTTCAGACTAGGAGGAGGCATTTCCCCCATCCCAATCAGCTCCTCCCCAAAAGAGAACAAAGATAGAGACAGTCCCATCCAAAAAGGAGGGTGCCAAGAGTGCTCGTGGCAATGCAGACATATCTGTTTTCCCTTCTCTAAACCATCTCAAATAATTCTCCCGATCACAAGGGACTAACAGAAGTTAGGAAACTCTAGGGAGTGCTAATCACCAAACGCAGGCTTCGAACAGCCATTAGGGCACTGGAAGATGCTGAGTCAGGATCCCTAGAGCTGTGAGTTAGGCAGAGAAGGTTGGGGGGAGGGGGGAAAGCAGAAAAAATCCCTTGCTCCAGAGGAACTCCAATGCAACTCTGATCAAATGATGCCTTCTATGGCTCACGAGATGCCAGGTGCATGGAAGAGTCACAGAGAACAAGACCTTGGCCAAGTGGCCTCAGGGTTCACATGACCAGTCCCCTGCCTACGCAGGGTTTGCCCATCCCTTAGGGAATTCACTGCTAGTAGCATCTACACAGTGGACACAGGTGGAGGTTGTGAAATGTCTTCACCATCATCAGCGTTGACTCTGTGCTTAAAATTTGCTGGGCTTATAGAGTATAATACCAGATCTGGGGTTTATTAACCAGCTCTGCCAAGGTATGCACGTCTCAGACTAATGAGTAGGGGCCACAAACAAAGTGGCTAGAGGTGGAGAATATGCCATTCAAGGAATTGCTTATCAAGCAAAAGCAGGAAGGCCCTAGGGAAAATGGTGCACGCTTCCCTCCTTCCAATGCCACAGCTATCTCACTACAAGCTGTCATCTCGAAATGACCATCGAGGCATCGAAAATTCAAATGCGAGCGGCTGGTGAAGGAATGTTGCTTGTTTTTATAGCATATCTTACTTGCTTGGAGGCAAAATCTGTTGCTGCATTTGGACTCTAGAGAGAACAAGCTGCATCTCTCCCTTCAGGATCTAAAGATGTGACCATCTGAAGCAAAGAAAGAAACACTCAGTTTCCTTCCGTGAAAATAAAAATCCCTGCAGGTTGATAGGTTCTAAGAATAACTGCCAGGAAAAGGAGCCACGTTACTAATCAGGGCACAAAGTCAGCTACCAAATAGTGACTCAAAAACCGTGGCATCAAGCTAAAAATGATCACCCATAAAACTAATTTATGAACCTTTCGTGAGGCACTCAAAGAACTATTTCGCTTTCATAATATTATTCTAAGAGAGTCATCATGTAGTACCACATACACGAAACAAATTAAATCATCAGGGCCCACACAGTCCAAGCACCTCACATGACAGTGTTGACGTGTAATTCCTTCCACAAACATTTATTGACACCAGCCTCCATAAAGTATTTGAAGCACTGGAGTTGCAGGAAAGAAGAAAAGATGGCAAAATTCCCTGCTCTTGTGGTACTTACATTTTAGGAAGTAGAGACGGAGCGCTAATAAATAAGCAAAATGTATATTACATCAGAGGGTGATAAGAACTGTGGAGAAAAACAAGGCGGGGAAAGGAGAAATAGGAGTGCTGGGGTTGGACTTTAAAAATAGGGAAGGGGCTGGGCACGGTGGCTCGTGCCTATAATCCCAGCATTTTGGAAGGCTGAGGCAGGCAGATCGCTTTGAGCTCAGGAGTTTGAGACCAGCCTGGGCAACATGGTGAAACCCTGTCTCTACTAAAAATACAAAAATGAGTCAGGTGTTGTGGCGGGTGCCTGTAATCCCAGTTACTTGGGTAGCTGAGGCAGGAGGATCGCTTGAACCCACAGGTGGAGGTTGCAGTGAGCCGAGATCACAACCCTGCATTCCAGCCTGGGTGACAGAGTGAGGCTCCATCTCAAAAAATAAACAAATACAAACGGGGAGGAGGTGGTCAGGGAAGATCTCACAGAGAAGACGATAGTTTAACAAGACCTCAAGGAGATTAGGGCATTGATCATGTGGGTCACCAGAAGAAGAGCTTTCCAGAGAGACGGAGTGGGATGAGCCAAGGCACTGAGACCAGAGTTCTAAGTTTTAGAATTATAGGTGTAGGGAATGGAAAAGAGATTAAAACCTCTCTTTTAGGCCTGAGCCTGGTGCATATCTGAGGCTGGATGCTCAAAAACCAGTAAGGAAGCCACCGTGGTTTTTATAAAATAATAAGTGTGCTCAGTAACAGAAACACAGAGGAGTAAAATATGTTATTATTATGTGGGGAACAAAGCAAGTAAGGAAATTATCAGCATGCCGTGAAACTATACCAATTGAAAAACATGCATATATGTATCTTTCAAAAATAGAATACATACCAAAAATGTTAACAGCGGTTATTTGGGGTAAAGGAGAATTATGAAGATTAGGAGTGATGTTTATTCTCTTCTTTTTCAATCCTTTAATTGTTCATTCAGAAAACGTTTATGGAGAGTCTGCTGTACCCCAGGCACTGGGGACGTAATGGTGTAGGGACAGACAGCCTCTCCCTCCTAACATGACCTTCCAATAGGGGAGGGGGCAATATAAACTTCAAGAAATAGGCGAACGCCACTGCAAGCTGTAACATGTGCTGTGAAGAATCAAGCAATAGCTGCAATTGAGAAGAGCCGGTTTAGGAGAAAATGGTAAGGGAAGGTCTCACTGAGGAGTTGACTTGGGGTGAACCCAAAAGGATCAAAAAGAGAAGAGCTGATCAAGCAAGAATAGTGGGAAGAGCTTCTGAATTGGAAAAGTATATGATGATACGAATATAAATAGCTTTTGTAACAAAAAATAGCCTACATATTAGACAGATAGATGGATGGATGGATGGATAGATAGATACATAGACAGATGCACAGTCTTCATTACATGACTGTGCCAAGCATCTTGATCACTTGTTTATTAAATAAGCATTTATCGGACATATATGCAAACAACCGAGCTAGGAATAAAGTTATAAATAACACAGACATGGTCCCTGTTGTCAGGAAGGCTTAAGTCAAATCAGAGGCAAAACCAGGATCTCAGAACTGCCACTTGGCATTACAGCAAATTGGGGACAAGCCAGTGATGAATTTCAGGAACCTGGCAGTCTTACTCCAAGTTTGCTTCAAGCTTGAAGCAAAAATAGCAGCAAAACTGGTTTTCTTTAGCATGCTTTTGACTGAACAACAAGTACATGTGTTTTTCACTTATTCACTCATTCATTCAACCAGCCCCTACTGGCCACATGCTCTGCATTGCTACAGTGCTAAGAGGTAAAGGGATGATGAAGGAAGAATGATTTTCCTGAAGGGGCTTATGGCCTATTTGCCAGGATATGCAGGTAAACAATTACAATATAGACAGCATCCCAAAAAAGTGTCTGCACAGTTTAGTCCTGTGATGATTAACATGTATTTTAGCGAATAGAATGGACAGATGGTAACTGTTTTGATTACCTTAAAATTATAAATGTCCAAGATGCCTGCCGCTAGTGCCAATGTGTAGGATTTACAATGTAAACTTCAGAAAGGTATACATTCTTATTAGGACATTCAGTGACCTAAGGAAATCTCTGATGGAGATATACATAGGTCTGAGATTAAAAATTAGGGAAATGCCTACTTGATGGCTTAAAGACAACTTCCCAGGAGAAGTGATGCTGGAGCTGTTTTGAAACCAAGTGGAAGTTATCCAGTGGCTTGGGATATTCATATTCAGATGTGCAACCTGAGATTTACAGCCAGGACCCTACGCCGTACCATGTCTGGCCTTGTGTGCAGACCCAGGGGATGACACTGATCCCTGCTTCTTGCTCCAGAAAGTTGCATGGAAAGGAAACCTGAGCTTGAGACTAGTGCAGAGAGGGAGCCACTGAGAAAGAGCTCACCTCTCTCCTTCTCGCCCCACTAGCCTTGCCCTTCTCCCTCCGCTTTCCCCTTTTCTATCCGTCCTCCTTTGGACCTTTATTGTCACCTCATCTGGAGGTTAGAACACAGTGAGCAACCCTAGAAAATAGATAGTCTGTTCAAATAAATGTTAGCCCTCCTCTGAGGCTGACATTTGGCAAAATCACCGAGGTGGTATTTTGGTATTTTGTGTCTCAGTCAGGGACATGTGTGTTTTCACTTTGCAAGCTCTGTGCAGGCAATAAACATTTCGGGTGTTTTTTTGTTTTTTTTTGGTTTTTTTTGTTTTTTTTTTTTGCTTTTAGTAAAAGTACTAATGTTTTTAGTCTGGATCTTGGGTGCCAGCAATAATCAATATCTTGCATGACTCTCCATACCCTTCTGCAGTCTCAAGCACTTCTGTTTTATATAAAAACTAGTGTTGAGTGAGTGTGTGTGTGTATATATATATGTGTATATATATATATATACATGCCAGGCACAGGGTAAGCACTTTACATGTATTTACATATTTCATCCTCGTAACTCTCCTATTAGCTCCACTTTATAGAGGAATGAAGAGACGAAGCACTTTGCCCAAAACACTCAGCTAATACCAGCACCCAAGCCCAGCCAGTCTGGCTTCAAACCCACTTTGCACTTGTAACCCTCACAGCATGGTGCCTTGAGCTACCCTTTCATGGTAGATAGCGCCATATGACCATTTCTGCTAACAGATAATAGTTGATAACGCCATTTGACCATCTCTGCTTACAGCACAACAGTTCAAATCTTAGTGTCTTGCCAACATCACATCATCTGACCCTTAACCTGCTTCTTGCATCTATTGCAGTTGTCTCTTTTTGTTTTCTGTAAAACTCTCGTGCCCTGAAAGGCCTTGTGACCAGAATGGCAGATGCTGCCTTGGGAAATGCGAGGACTGTCCTTCCCAGCTTGGGTAATCCCATTTGTAGAAGAAGCAATGTTTAAAAATCACCTCATTCCTCTAGGTTGGACAAAAAAACAAAATAATACCACATTCGACTTAGGTTTATAAACACCCAGTATGAGACAGCTAGAGACAGCAGGATAATTCCAGACGCATAACAAACAAATAGCAAATTTAATAGTGTGGGCCTTGTTTATACTTCTGCCATCAACTTTAATGATGAGCCTATTTATGCTAAACTTCACTATGTTATTGAAGTCATTAGTGCCTGTAAGTGAGCGATAATGTTCCATGAAACTTCCACAAGGACGTGTGGCTTTCTCTGAATCTTACATTTCCATGTTGGGAGAGGCAGGTCCCAGGAGTATTTTCACACATAGGCCTAGAACACCTATTGGGTATTATGCCCCAGAGAGTGGCCTCGAGGCCAACTGAGTTTGAGAATGCACGTTAAAGAGAGTTAAGTCGGTTTGTCTTACCTCAAAACCTGTAACAAGTTAGAAAACACGAATGTGTCTTCTGAACCTCCAAGATGAGACACACTGTGTCAGGTTTTCTGAAAGTATGGACCAAAGAAACTTTTGAGAAGGTGACAAAGAGTCACTCTTCTATTAGTCCATTAAAACACTAGTTTAATGGCTGTTGAATTGGAGAGCTGTAGCAAAACCAGTGTTTAATGCAAAACCAAAGTACAGACAGAACACATATGAGTTCATTACTGAGCATTAATAATGTGCATGCCTAGCTAGCAGCACTGGCATGCACATTTGTGCAAATGTGAAGTCCTCATTTAAAAGGACTCAGTAAAGTTAGAATCAAAGCTTCAACAAAGAACCTCAAAACTCTGGATGAGTGTCACCGCTCTATCAATGTAAACCAGAAGTCTCATGTAACCTCAAGTATCCCTACACTTGGGACCAGGGGCACCTCGGTCTGCTGACTAGGGAGGCACAACGTCATTAGATCCTAATAGGAGGCATATATTAAAGATCCAGTCTGCATCAGCATTTTCTCCCAAAGATGAGCTGTTATTAGCAGACAAGCTGCATGCTGCCTAAATGAGGCCTGAAAGATAAAATCAATACGATGGCCAACACCAGACCTTAACAGCGGGTCAGAAGAGAGTTGGTTGGAATGGGACACTAGGGGAATTCTCATGCAACAAACATTAGCAGCTTCTGACAGTGTCCCCTCATCAGAGAAGTCTTCCCTGACCACCTTATTTGAGGAAGCACCCTAGTGGCTCTCCGGCCCACTTCCTTGATATTCTTTTCCACACCACTTATTATCTAATATTATTTTATTATTTGTATTTCCTGCCTCCCCTCTGTAGAATGCAAGTTTCATGAGGTCAGGAATGTAACTGTCACATTCATCACTGTAGCCCCCGTGCCTGGAACAGTGCTTGCCACCAAGTAACAACCCCATAGAGACTTGTTCAGTATTAAGGGATGCTCTGCTTTTAGGGAACTCAGATTCAGGCGAACAGGTATCTAGCCTTAGGAGTGACAGTCTTGGGTTTTCATTGACACCAATTGTCAGTCCTCCTCACATTTACACTGGCCTTATTCTAACCCAGGGCAAGAGAGGCAAAGAAATCAGGAAGGCCAGAGTAAACCGGGCAGAGCTCTGGTGCAGAGGCAAATTGTCACATAGGCCCTTGGACTCATGCTTGAACCACAAAGTCGGGTTGATCAAGAAGGGTTCAGTGAGACAGGGGATCCATGAGCTTCCTCATGGATTCAGAAAGGGGTTGCTTCCCAGCTTTCTGAATCAGAAGAGACAATGCCAAAGTTTAGCATCAGCCTTCTGATACAGGCTACATTTCAAAGCCTTGAAGCACTTGAGAGGGCTCCTCTCTGTGTCCTTTCTGGTTTTCCCACTCGGCTGTACTGGGCACGGCTTATTATCTGTCCTGCCCACAGCCCCTTCTGAAGAACCTGAATCATTCAGTCACCCTGAACAGGTCTGCCCACCCCTCTACCCATCTTGGCAAACTGAACTGAAAATGACCACAAGGTCAGAGCCAGTCAACCCATCGACTGACTAGTGGCCAATCAGCTCAAATTCTTCTGAGAGAGCATCTAGGAAGGAACCACAGAGACCATCATCTCTGTGAGTCCTAAGCAATGGAACAGTGAGGTCTTATTTAGGATATGCAGTCACATTGGTCAGTGAATGAGCAGAAGGAAATGGTGAAACCCATCTCTACTAAAATACAAAAAAATAGCCGGGTGTGGAGTGTGCCTGTAATCCCAGCTACACGGGAGGCTGAGGCACGAGAATCACTTGAGCCCGGGAGGCAGAGGTTGCAGTGAGCTGAGATGAAGCCACTGCATTCCAGCTTGGGCTACAGAGTGAGACTCCATCTCAAAAAAAAAAAAAAAAAAACAGAGAAGCTGGATAAAGCAGAAATGAGGTACAATATGGCTTCTGCAACTGGAAAACTTTGAAAATCCAGTCCCCAATTTCTTAGAGACAGAGAGAGATGCTTTCCACTGCAATAGGATGCCTAAATCCAGATCACCTAACATCTGATCAGCTTGCATTTCCCATATTCTACACCATTTCTCCCCCAACAAACACACATTACTTTAACTAGACCATGTGGTTTTCCTGATCTCACAACCAAATATATTCCTCGCTAGAACACCTGCTTTGGATCTAAGATGCACTAGCATTCAGATCCTTGAAATCTTGTCCCTGTATCTTAGGTTCCTAAGGGCTATCTACACAAATTCTGTTTTCCACCCTTCCTTCATGGTCCTGCTGTAATCCTGCCTGTTCTTCAACATCTTTGAGTCCCAGTAGAATGATCACTCCCTCTTATGAACTCAGTCATAATCTCTAACTCCACGTAACACCTACTGAAATTCCCTCCCACCTTCCCACCTTTCCCTATTTGTGGAGCAGCTACTATGTGATCTGTCAAGTTCCGGATATTATAAGATGTAAGCAGCATAGCCTCCGACCTCAAGGAGCTCCTAGCAAGATGAAAAGAAACTGGCACATCAACATGAGCCATAGAACAAAACGTTGTGAACTAAGCAAAACAACAAATGGGCTGAGAACCCTGAGATCTCCTGGGTAGGTTCAGGGTCAGAACTGGTGCCTATGTGTCTGTGACGCATCCTAAGTTCAAACAGGCTAAGTCAGGTGAACTGATTACTTGCTCACCATATATATCAAAGCTAAAGGTATCTGTAAGACACAGAAAAGAAACGTACTTAGAAAGGCTTCTATCATGTAGACATGGACATGATACATGTTTGTCAAGGCAGATGAAAAATACTTCTTCTCCACAAGTAAGGACATTCACAAACAGTAGCTGAGACAACTCATTACTGACACAAGACTAAATGCCTCTCTAAATGCAATGTAAACACATGTGTTTGATTTATCTGTCAAAACTCCAACATGCTCACTAGCATCAAAGGCTGCATTCAAATCATACTGCATCCAAATGTTCATCTCTGTGTAGTCTTCTCTTTCACTATGCCCATTAAAATTATTACTGTACTTATTTGTAAATTGGGGGGGACATGTTTAAATGAATGACAAAAATAACATTGGCAAAATACAAACAGAATCCTGAAAAATGTATGGGAATAAAGAATAAAATCAGTCTGATGAAGAATTTTCTATATGAGTACAGTTTCTATTAGCGTTATCTATCTTGCATGGTGAATCAAGAATAATGAAGATATGCCACCTGTATATATTTTCATAATTCATTATTTGCTCCTAAAGCCAATATTTCTCAAAGACAAAACCAAAGCAACCAGTATTAATGAGTTGTTGGATTTGGAAATTTCAAAAAGATTTTAATATCTAGCATCTTCTATGACAATCTTCTAATTAAAAAAAATAAATAAGTTGGCAGTGAAAAGACACAACCTGTACCCACAGAATTAGGCTGAGGTTAAAGCAGAAAGGTCTGTTGGATTGCCGTTTTTATTACTAATTTACTTTATTCATTTAGGGAATCAATTTGCTGCCATTAAAGGCTTGGGTTTCATATATTTTATAATTTACACACATTTCCTGATGTGAATGAGCTGTGCAGTTTGTAAGAGCTCAGACAAACTCTCTTCTAATGGTCCAATAGATGCAGATGTTCTTAAAATGGACTTGCAAATAGAATGGAAACCCCACTGTGCCTGCCATTCTAGAACAAATCCTGAGCAGTATGGAAGCTTTGTTTAGCAGTTATATATGTTTTTAGTTCCTCCTGTATTCAGCTAGTCATGAAATAATAGAAATTAAGAGGGGCCTTCCTGGTCTTAACTGTTTTCATCTAAATCTAAATCTAATTTTTCATTGATTTACAGCAAACCTTATGGGAGAAGTTGAAATTCATTGATCTGGAATAGGATAAACAACCATCTTTCCAAAACCCTTCAGGAAGGTGCAGTGCCCCCAACTTTTAGGACAAAAGAGTTTTTACAAATCAGAGTAAATCAATAACTCATAGACAGTATGACAGATACAGAATATCCTTACTTAAGATGAAAAACAAATTGTGCATTGAGATCTTTAATCGATAAAAAGCTAACAAATCAGTAGTGCAAACAAGATGAGAGAATCTTATTTCATCCTCAGTCACGAACTGAAGAGACACACCGGGCAGTGTTTTGTGGTTAAAAATTGCTCCCAGGCTGGTGTACTAGCGAACTACTGAGTAAGAAGGTCAGTAGAGACCAACTCACTGTGGGATTTGCAATGCAGAAAGGACAAGTAGGAGTAACATAAAAGGGCACTCTACATAAATGTCAATTAATGTATTATTCTTCAACAAACTTCTTTTAACAAGTATTTGGGTGGCTTTGAAGCCTCTGTTCTTTTCGTGGGAGCAAGAATGAGACCTCTTGCTTTAGCTTTTGATTAAACAACGTTCAGAAAAAAACTCATCAACATAGATTAAACCTTCACATTAAAACTAGAGGGTTTGACCCACCCCAATTAGCCCAACTCCTTTGAAATATTACAACCAAGAGGTCCTTTCTTTTCTTGTGCCAGTTAACTCTAAAATAATGTTGCTAGAGCATAACTCCTGAATTCCAAAACTCCGCATACTGCACACAGGAGACACACACTACTACTAGCAATCTTTTGAGTGCTATGGGCATCAGGACACATGTAAAATTATGCTCCTTTTGCAGATGAGGACTCTGATGCCAAGAAAAGTATACTGACATACCCAAGGTTGTACAACAAAAGAAGCAAAATGGGGCCACATCTAAGTCAGTCTCGTTCCAAAGCCCACTCTCTTATGCATTATACCATAGCTGAGTACTGCCCCCAACGACCTCCATAATTTGCCCATACTAATATTCTGCTGCCTCCCTACACACCCTCTCTTCTCTATTTCCACGCATTTCTTTCATGTCCCAAATATGCCTATGCTGTTCCAATTGCAGTTTCCCATGTGTGATTCCCCAGTTCTGGGATCTTCTCCATGTTTGAAAGTCTACCATTCCCTCAAGATTCTGCTATAATCCCACCTGTTGTGAAAACGCTGTTGCCTCTAAATTCTTATTGCCTCTTGGTGCTGCCAGCCAGCACCTTTTGCATTTGTTGACCTTGATCCCGTTCCACAAATTATATGTCACCTGAAGACAAAAACTGGGTAGCTAGTGTCTTAGTGTACACAGTCTTAGCAGGCTGGGTGGCCTAAACAACAGAAATTTATTTATCACAGTTCTGGAGGCTATGAAGTCCAAGAAAAGGGTGTTGGCAGATTTGGTTCCTGGTGAGGGCTCTATTCCTGGCTTGCAGGCAGCTTGCCTTCTTGATGTGTCATTGCACAGTAAAGAGAGAAAGGGCTCTGTTCTCTTCCTTTTCTTTTAAGGGCATCTTGTCATGAGGGCCCTTCTCTCACAAGTTCATCTAAACCTAATCACCTCCCAAAGGTCCACCTCCATTTACCATCACACTGGAGGTTAGGGCTTCAGCATATGGATTTTGAAGGGAACACATTCAGTCTATAGCACCTAGCTATTACCAATTGAGAAAACATACTTTTGTGCCAAGTACTGTTCTAAGTTCTTTATATTGATTAAATATATTAATTCATTTTTTTCACCACAACAATCTGTTCACGATGACGAGTAGGTACTATTACTAACCCTATCCTACAGATGGGGACAAGAAGGCACAGAGAGGTTAGTTACACAGACCATTCATGACGGAAGGAGTGAGTGAACACAGACCTTATGGTTCCAGAGGCCACAATCTCAACTTAACACTATGGCATCCTCAAATAAGTCTATGCCTCTAAAACAGCACCCAGCTAAGTACCTCATACCTAGGCAGAAACAAATAAATAATTGAATAGTAGTTGAAATAATCAAACTCAATAAAACTCAGAGTTTGTGGTCTTAGGAAGCATCTGGTTCACTTGGTTTAACAAATAATGCACAGGAAGGGGAAATGCATTGCCTGGTGGCAGAGAGATGCTTTGTAGAGCAAACCAAAGAAGGAAAGAGTTGTTTCTCAACAGAGGGAATTGCTGGATACAAATTCCCCCTTGGGATCTGGACATGACATTCTGCACAAGCACATGCTCAAGATTTTTCTTTCTTCGATTTAAGCCACTTCCTCACAAAACATGAAGATAGCTAAAGAAAGGAGCTTTTTATTAACCACAAAGTTCTAGTAACTGTCTCATTTTTCTATCTGTACTTACAAATTTAAAAAGGAGGAGTTTTCAGGGCAAGCTATTTTCTTGCATGGTATTAAAATCAACGAAACTCTGAAAATCAGCCTTCTATTCATGCAAACATTTATGGAACACTTGATGTGTGAAACATGGTGAATGATCACGGGACATCAAGATGTAAGCCAACATCCACGGAGAGAAAGTGTTCCTTTTTACACAATTCAAAGTATACCCCTATAGAAAAAGTATAAATAAGGAGTTACGGGAGAACACAGAGGAGGCAGAGATTGAGTTGAGCTTTTGAGGTTGCACACAATCAGGAGCTACATTTGTCCAACACTACAACATGAAATGTGACAGAACCTTTGTAAAATATTTGAATAGTTTGCCACTTATTATTAGTATTATTTAGTCATAGCTATGAAGTAACTTCCAATCACTATGAAAAGCATTTGCTAATTTAATTAATTAACTGTATCAAGCATTCCCAGAGTTAACTGTTGAGATTCCAATCACTCCAAAACGCATTTGCTAATTAAATTAATTAACTCGGTATCAAGCACTCCCAAAGTTAACTATTGAGACTAAAATACTTCTACCCCAACTCTAGGTCTTAAATAAATAAATGTCTATTTATATGTCACAAATAAGTTGGAATTTCTCAACCCTCACCTTGTTTGCCACTCAGCAACACTTTCATGTGCTAACACTTCTGTTCAAGACAGAAGACATTAATTAAATAATTAGCCTTGAGCTCAGACATGTAAACAAACACAATTGATGAATTCGTTAATTGTTCTTCCCTGCTGTGGACAGGAGCTATTGTTAGCAACAGTAATAATAGCACTGATTTGATTTCAAACGGAAACTTTGAATACAGGAGGCAAAATGCAGAACTCAGATTCACAGAAGGTAACTATAGAGGAGCATGGAGTGTTTTCTGAAAATACCAATTGTACAATTGCTCTGTTTATACAGTTACATGAAAGAGGACGAGGAATACTGGCAATCCAAAAATAGCCTCGTCGATGAACATTTGAATTTGCACCAAACACTGACAATTCAATTATTTTTGCCAGGCTCCCAGCACTCAGAAATAAAATAATTTAGAAAACATCTCAAAAAAATGGCATACTTTGAAAAAAAAAATCAACCACCTCCCTTCCTTTCAGCATCAGAAAGATTTGATCCGAACAAAAATGAAATTAAATAGTGTAGATTGGTGTTCCAATGTTCCTCTAGGATTTCTTTATAAATGAAGTATAAATAGCAATTATCAGCAGACATGTGTACACTGGGCATAGAAGACATGCCAGTTGACAACAAATTTCCAATAGAAAATACGAGGATAACTAGAAAGCAAACCGAAATATTTTTCTGCTGTTTATGAACATGCCAATCAGTCCGTAGTCCATAAAAATTTCATAAAATGCTGTAAACATTTCCCCATGTTCTTCATTCACATGAAAATCTGATGACATTATTTCCTGTGCTATGTTAATAGAGGTTAATGGTGACTCTGTTGATGTATAGAGATGGTGTGATCTGAATTTTGTTGGCTGGACTATAGAGTTTCTATTACTGCAAGTCAGAAACAACACCAAATTGATACCGAACTGGGCCACAAGTCCCAGAAAGGAATACTGGACTTGTCAAACAAAAGCAGATCCCTCCAAATGAAAAATAAGGAGAAAAAACCAAAAAGGTAGAGAAAATATGAGAAAGGGAGGGAAAGAAGAGAGTACAGGACAAATTGTCTCAGAAAAGCAGGTTTTCCCACAAGGAAAGATAAAGGACCACGGACAAAGAAAAGGAACTCACAAACCCAAACCCACTTTTCCCATGCAGACACTTGAAATTGGCAACCACTGTTATTTTTAATTTTCTTCCAACCTCAAGGCCCAATTTGAGTCCCATCTCCTCTAAGTAGTTGTCCCAACCTACCTGAGTGATGCCTTCCCCTGGCCCTGCAAACTCACGCAACTGCATCTTACGCTCATAAGCTGTGTTCTACCACAGTGACTTATGTGTCTATCTTGCTTCTCCATCCAGATCCCAAGCCCCTGATGGGCAGCAGCTGAACTTTGCTCTCTTCAAATTCCCCACGGGATCTGGACATGACATCCTGCACAAGCACATGCTCAAAACATGCCTGTGAAATAAATTAATCAAGCAAATGGCTTCTTCTAACATTCAGAGAATCCGAACATTTGTATTGTCTGGCAAAGCTTTAAAATTGTTGAGAAAACATAGGGGAAAATGCTATGGAAAGAGCCTTGTGTAAGTCATGGTGGTCTGGCACTTGACTACAACTCAAAATACATGGCCAGTCAACCCAATTTAAGACTTCCTCTCTGCTTTCTCATATCACAGTTTCCCACTGACTTCAAGTCAGGTGAAGCGCATGTCCCGTTCCCTTCTCAGGCAAGATGCTGCTAAGCCCAGTTATCACATCTTGAATGAATGAGTAAATGAATGAATAAGTAGCCATGTGGGAGCTGGGAATTCAAAGACGAGAAAGCTCTCATCTCTGTCCTCAAGATGTGCACAATCACTCGGAAACGCAAAGCAAGACGCAGATAAAAAAAAAAACCAACATTATAAAGGCAGGAAAAATTAAATATCTAAAAACAAATGTCATTGACTCAAAAGAGATTCTAGCAGGTAAGGGCATTGTAGAAAGCCCTTTGGAATAGTTGCTAAACCTTGAGTTATACCCTGAGAAATGTATCAGATATCCTCTGGTCAAGTGAGGGGAAAGGGTGTTTCAGTCCCAGGAAGCAAAAACCAGCATGATGTAGTGGTGAGAGTCTGGGTTTTGCTCAAGGAAGAGCTACGTTCCAATCTCAGGTCAGCCACTAAGAAGATGGTTAGCCTTATGTGACTCTCTCCTTCGAACCTCATTTTTTTTTATCTATAGGTAGGAGTATCACTGCTAACCTCAACAGGCTCTTGAATTAAAATATGATAATGTATTTTAAATGTCTAGCAAAATATATTGAAGAACGCAGATGCTTAAGATCTTAAGGTGCATTTGAGAAACAAATCAATCTGTGAAGTATTTATAATAGGGATATGTTATGTATCCAACACTCCCTGTCAAAAAGACAAGCAGAGGGCGGGGCACGGTGACTTGTGACTGTAATCCTAGCACTTTGGGAGGCCAAGGTGGATGGACAGTTTGAGCCCAGAGTTGGAGACCAGCCTGGACAACATGGCAAGGCCCTTTCTCTACAAAACGTAGCATGCGCCTGTAGTCCCAGCTACTCGCGAGGCTGAGGCATGAGGATTGCTTAAGCCCTGGTAATCAAGGCTGCAGTGAGCCAAGATCTCACTACTGCACTCCAGCCCAGGCAATAGAGCAAAACCCTGTCTAAAAAAAAAAAGTACAAGAGGATTATGATCATTATGTTTAACTTTCTGTGCCCTCATGAGGCTTGTGGTTTAGCTGCAAACAAAACCACACAAACACTGAGGCAAGTATGACCTAAGGTTCAGTGGAAACTAGAGTGAAAAATCCTCTAGGTTTGACACAGACTGAGCAGGTTCCCTGGATATGCAATTTTCTGTGCTAAAACCAGGGAAGTCCTGAGCAAACCATAATGAGTTGGTCACCCAAGTGGGGAGGTGCAAGTTACAAGATTCACAAGAGATCCAAGAAAAGAACTAGCAAGCACTAGGATCTCTGTAACTGGGGGTGCGTCCATGCAAAATGAGAAAGTACAGATCCCTACACCCAGCTGTTTTCTTTCTTCCTATTATGATTATGAATATTTTTTGAAATAAGATCCATTCATCATAAAACTCAAATTTGAACAGGACCCTTAGCTTTGAATATGAACCCTGGCTTTCTGTTTTTCTCATTTTGGAGATGGATAAACTGAGCACCAAAGACAGGTTAAACAACTTGTTCAAATCAATGACACAGCTGGAAATAAAACCCAGTTTCTTTACCTCCTGGTTCAGTATGTATTTTGGGATATATAACACAGGCTTCAAACAGTGTTTAAGTTCTATTTAACCTTAGTGGGGAATATTCCAATTAACATATCCACCCCCGGGTGTTTCTCCCAGTTGAAATTTTCTTCTTTTTTAGTAAACTGAAGGAGACACTCCCCCACCCTCCCCGCTTGCTATCCTTTTTTTTTTTTTCTTACTATAGCTGGCAAGTGTTAGTGTCTTCTTTGGTGCCTGCTCAATTCAACTCAAGAGAAGCTTGAAATGTATTCCATTTTTTGGTGACAGTTAGGAAAGGACTGTTAAGGGGTGGAGAAGATCAATCACTCGTGGAAAATGCTAGGTGTCCCATTATGGTATGATAAGTTCAGCTGCATAGTATATGCATTTTTTTGCTCTCTGAATAAATGGCAGAAGTCAGTTCTCCATAAATTCAAAATGTATATGAGAACATGAAATCATATTTTAAGTGGATTTCACATACTGCTCCTCTTTATCATTCTAAATACCAAAGATTAAGCTTGCCTCCTGGCTGTTGCAGTCTTTTCTCTGTGTGTGTGTGTGCGGTTTTTTTGTTTTGTTTTTTTTTGTTTTTTAACTTTTGTTTAATCAGATACGAATAGTGGTTGGTGGCTTTTATTATTAAGAACTACCTGAAAGGGAAAGAGGGAAAATGAACTCTGCCTGCTGTCTCCATTCGAAACAATGTTTATTTTCACTGTAACTCTTTCTGGCTTCTTTCAAAATGGCTTTGTTACCCAAATGGTGTTGCTGACCAAAATATCTTTTTACTAAGCTAATCCACAGTTCCCATCCCTTCACTCCTTTGATACAAGACACTCATTTTTCTCCTTCAAATTTAGTTTATTCAAGGATACCACATAGAAGCTGTATAGGGTTGTGATTAAGGATCCACACGCTGGAGCAAAAATCTCTGGGTTCAAATCCCAGCTCTATTACTTCTTAGCTGCATAAACTTGGCCAAGTCATTTCACTTTTCTGTGTTTCTGAAAAATTAAAGATGGTGGATCCTCTGATGATCATCCATTTTGTTCCCAGGAAAAGTCCCCCTGGACCACATTCCCAGTCCATCATGGGTCAACTGCTCTGCAGTTAAGATTCAGCTCTCAGCATCTTTAATCCTTTGTTTATTCTTCTTCTCTGAATCGATTTGTAAAGCTCTTCATCTTTAATAGTGTCAGCCTCTGGGGGGCTCCTTCAGAATCTCCTTGGTGTGCTCCATTTTCTCTTCCTCTAAATATCTTCTCAACTCCGTCTTTATTCTCTTCCTAGAAAATCTCACCTGAGCATTAAATAATATCCTACATGTATATCTCTAAGAGTGATTTTTTTCTCTGAACTCCTGCATATCCTATCTGCCTCTTCTTGGATGAGTAGTTGAACTTGACCACAAGTGTCCCCCTGAATACGCACCTCCCTGGCTTCTTCCTACCTCAATAAACAGCATGCCCATCCATTCTGTTGTTCATGCCCAAAGCCTAGGAGTTGGTCTTGATTTTTCTCTTTCCTTCACCCTCCCAAATCCATATTCCAAGAGCTCCACTTCCAAAACCTGTCCTGATCCAACCCCGTCTTTCCATTTCTATTCTCACCATTGTTGATTTGGTCTGGATCTTGGTGGCATCCTTCTAACTGGTCTCCCTGCTTGTTGCCTTCATCCCCCACCCCACAATTCTCCCTCTCTATTCTGCAGCCAGAGAAGTCAGAAAAAATTAAAAAGCAAATTAGATATCACTTTTCAATTTAACAAACCACTCCCCAAACCCCTTACCCCTCCAACGCACACACGCTGTCTTCATTTTTACATTTAGAATAAACTCTTCTTTATCCAGGTTTATGAATGCCGCCATGATCTAGCCCCTGCCTACCTCCCCACTTTTCCTTCCCCCCTCCCTCCTATGTTCACTACACTCTCCACCCCTTTTTGTTTTGTAAATGCTCTAAGCCCATCTCTACCTTACGAGAGATCTTTGTAGTAGTTATTGCCTCTGACCAGAATATTCTCCCTCCCCTCCCATCATTCAAGATGCTCAACAGACATCCCCCAGGGCAAATTCCCTGCTGTTATACCATGTTATACCATGAGAGCCTCTTCATCAGTCACTTCTCTCTCATTATCCTGCTTTGCTTTTGTCAGACTTCATTGCCAAACAAAATATTATTTTCTTTGTCACTCACTTATTATCTGTCTTCCCCCAAACTCCACAAGAGTAGAGAGCTTGTCTAGCTCACTGTCCCGATCTCAACATTAAAACAAGATCAGGCATATGTCATGCTCTCCAATAGTATTTGTTGAATCACTAAACGACCAACTTTAAAAATCGCTCACTTCCCTGAATTCATCCACATTGCACTGGTGAGCTTTTACAGGCCTAGATAATTATACTGTAATCAGTCTGAAAGAAAGGCATTTAAGTTATAAGTTAACAAACAGATGAATGGCTGTTCTGAAGACACTGACCAATTGCTCTTTAGCTCTGGAGTGAAATAAACAGGTAGAAGCTGGCTTAAATTGTTGTGGGACAGCTTGAATTGCTGTAAGGAAAATCTTTTTGATTTTTAGGGTCATGAATAATTGAGAAAGGCTATAAAGAAAGGTGTCAGTACTTGATTCCTAAAGCACTTAGCAAACAATAGCCAATTATTTGCCTTAGATGCTTCAGTAATTTGTTAATTTATTGCCATTATTAATGGATTATATAACCTAGAATATGTACAATATTTCAATCACTCTAAAATATACCTTTTCCTACATCTTACCACCTCTGATATCAGAAAGTATCTTACAACTGATGATAGCGCATGATAGTTGAACTGACAGCATTTTCTTAGTGGTATGTAAAATAACGGTACTTAATATATTGCATCTTAGACTCGATGAAGTATAATCATTTATGATATCACATTTGCTGAATGCTGGCTTTGGACAAACATTTATAAATGTCTTATTTGTTAATCCTTACAATCAGCCTATACGATAAATCACATCATACCTATTTTATATATAAGAAACTAAGGATCAGGGAGATTAAGTAACTTTTTTTTTTTTTTTTTTTTGAGACGGAGTCTCGCTCTGTTGCCCAGGCTGGAGTGCAACGGTGCAATCTTGGCTCACTGCAACTTCCACCTCCCAGGTTCAAGTAATTCTTCTGCTTCGGCATCCTGAGTAGCTGGGATTACAGGCACGCACCACCACCCCTGACTAATGTTTATATTTTTAGTAGAGACAGGGTTTCACCATGTTGGTCAGGCTGGTCTCGAACTCCTGACCTTGTGATCCGCCCTCCTCAGCCTCCCAAAGTGCTGGGATTACAGGCGTTAGCCACTGTGCCCGGCTGAGAGTAGGTAACTTTTCTAAAGTCACATAGCTTATAAATGCTAAAGTCCATGATTTAATCCAGGTCTATCTGACCTCCAAACCAATTCTCATCACCACTTTCCTATAATAGTTATTGTTAAATTAGAATTTGTACCTAAAATGCAAATGCCCATCACAAACAAGTCACATAGTAGGTTTTCACCTCATGTTGGTTCCCTTCCTCTCTGTGACACATGTTCCTGAATGTACAAGCACGAACTGTACTCTGATTCCATGATTTATATAAAACTTCTTAGAGGGCAAACTTTGGCAGTCAGAGTTTGAGGTTTGGCTTTTGAAAATATCTGAGCCCATATCAAAGGCAGCAAATTAGCTGGGAAGTCAGTGGGACCATATAGTGATCACACTGCTAAAGGGCCACTCCCTGATGAGCAAGAGAGAGCAAAGCAGCCAAATTAACTCTCTGCCTAAGTCCTGACTAGTGGAACACTAACAAGATTAGACTTTGGAAGTACGCAGGACAAATCTACTATGCCAAGCAAGTGAGGTAGAGCACTCTGGGAAATTCAGTGGTTTTCAAGTCTGACAGCCTCAAACTCAAATCCCAGCTCTCCTTCTCAACCACCTGACCCACTTAACCTCTCTGGATTTCAGGCTTCTAATCTCTCAATTAGAAGAGGTACTGCTTCCTCTGCAGGGTTGCAGTAACAAATTGTTCATTTCACAAATATTCATCGAGCACTTTCTATGCGCATGTGGGATACATCATTGAACAAAACAGATAAAAAGCCTTGTTCGTATTCATCTTACATTTTAGCAAACTGCTAATATATATGGAGTATCTAACATATTACTTGGTGATTATTAAGACTAGTAAAACGATTAAGTAAGTAAAAGTATTACCATCGTATATTGTAATTGGATCTGATGTGCAGTTTAAATTTGCCCAGGGATTCTGAACAGAGTATGAAGCTGTTCCATCATGCCTATGTCTCCTCTACCAAGAAGGATATCAAGACTGCTGCATGGCTGGCTCTTCATCGTGCCATATTCAGTCAAATGTCATCTCTTCAAAGAGGAATGCTTTCTAAATTAGCTCATTCTTCCTGCCTGGCCCCACGTCGCCATCATCTCAACTCAGCTGTTCCACATACCTCACCACAATCTGAAATGCTCATTTTTAAATGTGTTTCCTTATATACTGTCCCTTCCCCTTGTAACAAATAAGCACCTGAGTTCAGGGACTCCTGTTCTTCATACCTAGAACAGGCTCTGTCACTCAATATTTGCAGAATGAGCATCAGTGATATACTTTCCATTTCTAGAAACAAGCTGCAATTTAGAAATACGCTTTGAACTCAAGGGTAAAGTTGGGACCTACTGAACAAAACACTCAAACTATGGCTACCGGTAGCCAATGTGATACAGGGTTGACTGAAGGCTTCAGAGGCAGGATCCAGATCCTGGAAAGATAAAATCACTCTGTTTTATTCTGAGATCTGCAAATTCTTAGAATGAAAGTTTTCAGATCTTTCATAGCTGCTGACTATAGGATGAGTGATCAGAAAAGGAGTCTGGCGAAGGGTCAAAGCTACCCTCAATGAAATGGTTCTCAAGTCCTACTGACTGGTCCTAAATAAGGAAGAGCATGACTTGGGATTGCAGTGGTCAAAAGGAAGAATATAGCATGGTTAAATGATGCAGGTCCCCCTTGAGCAAGTAAAGCTAAAACACTCGAATCTCGATGACTTTATTCAACGGTCTCTCTTCTCAAGTCTAGCTACATACTCTCCCACCTCTGAGCTTTTGCTCATACTTAGGAATTCTAGCCTTCTCCCACCTAGAAAGTTCAGCTCATCGCAATTCTACCCCTGCCAGCAAGAGTCAGCTCAGGTTTCACATGGAAGGAGCCTGGGCTTTGAAGGAAGACAGATTTGGATTCAGATACCAAGTCTGTCACCTATGGGATGTGGGGCTGTGTGCCGATAAGAGGCCACTTAACTCCTTGCACCCCCCCCAGACCCCACTTTCCTTACCTGGAAAATGGGTCTATGAGGATCTCATTCTTGGGGTTGTCATGAGATACTATGAGGGAATTACTAGAAAGGGGAATGGAGGCTGGACCGGCAGCAAATTGCAAATAAGCACTATAAGCGGGTTTTCATTTCATTGAAGATAAAACATAGAGATAGCTAAGCTTCCTACATAGTTCAGGGAGGTTCCGATGGTAAATTCAGAGACGGTCAGCAGGAAAGGGGTTGGCAGGGAGCTATGGCTTCACTGAGTGCTAACCACTGCATCAGGCACTAGGAGACACAGAGGTAACCAAAGGGGATATAACTCTTTCACTTGTGAAGCTTCCATTTTAATAAAAAGAAATGGCACACACATGTTTATAGCAGCACAATTCATAACTGCAAAATATATGTATGTATATATATGTATATATGTGTATATATATGTATATACACACACACACACACACACACCATGGAATACTATTCAGCCATTAAAAAAAAGGAATGAAATAATGACATTCGCAGCAACCTGCATGGAATTGGAGACCATTATTCTAAGTGAAGTAACTCAGGAATGGAAAACCAAACATTGTATATTCTCACTCATAAATGGGAGTTAATCTATGAGGATGCAAAGGCATAAGAATGATACAATCGACTTTGGGGACTTGGGAGGAAAGGGTGGGAAGGGAGTGAAGAATAAAAGACTAGAAATAGGGTTCAGAATACACTGCTCAGCTGATGGGTGCACCAAAATCTCACAAATCACTACTGAAGAACTTACTCACGTAACCAAACACAACCTGTTCCCCAATAACCTATGGAAATAAAAATAAAATAAATAAAATAAAAGGGCTTTTGAACCAGGCTGATCTGAGTATGTACTCCCCTCAGCCATATTCCGACAATGGGCCTTGGACAAGCGGGCCAGACTCACCAAAGCTGTCTCCTTAGCTGTAGAGTAAATATTAGCTATATTGAATAATCTTACTAAGATGAAGTGGGATACATATGTTAAGGGCCTTTCCTATAGAAGAAGTCACTCATGAAATAGATGTTCCTTACTTCCTTTTTTTTTTTTTTTTTTGCAGATGGAACCTCAGAGTCTGTCCCCCAGGCTGGACTGCAGTGGTGCAATCTCAGCTCACTGCAACCTCTGCCTCCCAGGTTCAAGCAATTCTCCTGTTTCAGCCTCCCAAGTAGCCGGTATTACAGGCACCCGCCACCATGCCTGGCTAATTTTTGTATTTTTTTTTTTTTTTTTTTTTTTTTTGTAGAGATGGAGTTTCACCATGTTGGCCAGTCTGGTCTCAAACCCCTGACCTCAGGTGATCCACCCACTTCGACCTCCCAAAGTGCTGGGATTACAGGTGTGAGCCACCATGCCCGGCCCTTACTTCCTTCTTATTGGCATTTTCTGCCATGCCAGAAATGTTCAAGTGTTTTGTTACATTTTATGTTAACGACAATAAGATAAAATTTAAGGAAAACAAACACCAAGTACTTTTTGTCCATCTCCTTTTCTAAAAACTAATATTTTATTAAATACTATCATAATCATATTGTTTTGAATACACGTCATGGTTCTCATACACTAGTCTTTATTTATTTCTCAAAAATACAGGATCTAATGATTTGAATGCTCCCCAAGCCCTGTGATCAACAGCAATGCCATTTGTGTGTGTTTCCACTAAATTATGTGCCATACTAGATAAAAGATTTGTTTTGAAAAACAGCCACTTCCAAAAATAAGAGAGTGTATCAATTCTAATCATTCTTATCCAAAATTAGTTGTCAAGTTTCAATGGCTGAACTGAATTTAACAACATAAATTTCATACCACTGCTGAATATCTAATGCAACCTCATAGAGCAGTCCTGAATACGCAGCCCTGTTGGGGTTCACCAACTACTTTTAAAATATCAGCACTTTTGTGGTATAATAGAGCCTATTAACAACAGTTGACTGACATTAGAGGTAGTCAAACTAAGCATCAATTTAAAAAAATATGCTGACCTTTCCGAAAATTAAGAAGCAGTTGCCCCATACTCACCAAAGGGAAATCGGAATAATTACTGTGGCATTATGAAACTCAGTTATTTGACTAATAGACAGCAATATTTTTTCACTGCCACAAAAAGCTAGCAAATACATTATGATGCTGTAGCAACATTGATATTCATAAAATCTCATTAGGCCAACTAGAAGTCAAACATTAGCCAATCATGCTTCTGCTTCCTACTTACAGATCAAAGCTAAACACATGCTTTAGCCAGTTAGAAACAAAATTGAATTTGAGATCTGCATCACTCTCATTAAGTACCACTCTGTTAGGCTGTGTTTAAGATGAACAGCCCATAGGGAGCTTTTTCCAAACCAATGAGAAGGCATCCTGCCCATCTCAAACTTGAAATTCCGCGAGTGTTAATTTAAATAAACACACTTTGAAGCAGTCTGAACTTCCACTGCCCTGCTTTCTCTTTCCTTAGTCATTTGACCACAGGCAGGTTTATTTACAGCAAAAGAAAATCCTGTTTGAATAGAATAATTCTCATTTTCAAAATGAGCATCTCTGCATCGTGTCCCATAATAAAAACAGGCAACTATCTTCCTTGCATGCTTATTTTTCTTCTCTGATATGAGCTCTTAATGAAAAGGAAAGGCAAATAAACTGATTTAAACAGGTGTTATGAGTGAGCTGAGCTCCATGCAGAAAGAAAGGAAGTTGAATGAGTCAGTAGCAGAGTGGAGCTGGCACCCGGTGCAGAAGCAAACCCTCAGAGTCATCAGTTGCTGGGACAGAGCAGGGGAGCCTTTTCCTGGATGAGACCACATTTTAAAATTCCAATAAGCAGCACAAACACAGCAGCACTGGCAAAATGTGTCTCTCCTCATGCTGAGAAGGTTCGCTGCCTCTCCTATATCATTTGTAGCCCACAGCTGGAAGTTATTCCACCGGGTTGCCCAGGCCAGGGGAGCAATGCCCAGAGACTGACAGCTTCGAGCTGAACCTCCTGTCCATAATCTCTGACTGTATCTCCATGGTGCCACATATACATGTATATAGACACACAGATATACATATGCCATCTTGTTGGTTTACACAGGGACATCAAACAGAAAGGGGTTGATTTGATTTTGTTTTATCCTTTCAAATTAGTCGCCTTAGAGACTCTCTTTTAAAATTACTGAAAGCACTGCCACATTACATACAATGCACAGCTATCATAGCTTGCAGCGCATGGGAAAAGTATGATTGAGTCTTTGCTTTGTTCCTGGTGCACAGATTGAAGGGTATATAAACCTTCTGGCTACACACATTGGCAGACCTAGAATTTCTATAAAGGAGGGGAGGGCAGGCAAGCAGATTGAGATGGGAGTAAGGAGGTTGTTTCAATGTGTCATTTTGCAGAGCTAGCGCACTATTTTGACTTAGCACATTTATTTGGTGTGGGAGGGGAGCCTGCTGAGGGGGTCGATTCAAAGTCCCTCCAAGATTTGCTGACACGACTAAAAGGGGTAGCTACAATCATCTTTTGGTCAGTATATGACCTATCTGACTCCTTTATAACTCTCTCAAAAGATGGAAGCATTTGAGGAAAGTGAAATAATTTAAATAAAAATATTAGGACCCTTGTTCCATAATGGAAATTTCTAACGGACATATTAACAATTAAATTCCAAAAATTAAAAACTTAGAATTTTTTTTATTTAAAAAATAACTGAATGCTGGTATTTGGGATCCTGTGCTTGCAAGTGCATGAAATTTGATCAAACTGAAATTAAAATTGTGACAAGCACACTATATGCAAAAATATTAGGACAACGAAAATAAAACTAATCTTTGTATAGAACTTTTTCAATTTGCAAACGTTTTTCAAATGATAAAACTCTCTGGATTTTTGTTGCAATCCTGATTGATAATGAGATAAGCAAGATACCAATGATCTCATTTTATACAGGAATACATTGTTTTATTGTGCTTTGCTTTATCACACTTCCCAGACAATGCAATTTTTTAGAAATTGAAAGTTTGTGGCAACACTGCGATGAGCAAGTCTGTCAGCACCATTTTTCCAATAGCACGTGCTTATTTCACATCTCTGTGTCACATTTTGGTACGTCTCATGATATCTCAAGCTTTTTCATTATTATTATATCTGTTAAGGTGATCTGTGATCAGTGAACTTTAATGTTACTATTGTATTTGTTTCAGGGTGCCATGAACCATGATCATGTAAGACATTGAACTTGATCAATAAACGTGTGTGTTCTGACTGCTCTGCTGACCAATGGTTCTCCTCTCTCTCTTCCTGTTTCTCCTCAGACCACCCTATTCCCTGAGACACAACAACATTAAACTAATTTGTAACTCCTACCAAGTATTCAAGTGAAAGAAAGAGATGAACATCTCTCACTTTAAATAAAAAACTAGAAATGATGAAGCTTAGTGAGAAAGGCATGTCGAAAGCTGAAATAGGCTGAAAAGTAGGCCTTGTGTGCCAAACAACTAGGCAAGTTGTGAATGCAAAGGAAAAGTTGTTGGAGGAAATTAAAAGTGCTACTCTAGTGAACATACCAATGATAAGAGAGCAAAACAGCCTTATTGCCGACATGGAGAAAGTTTGAGTGGCCTAGATGAAAGATTAAACCAGCCACAACATTCCTTAAGTCAAAGTCTAATGCAGAGAAAAGCCCTAACTAACTCTCTTCAATTCAAAAGGCAGAGAAAGGAGAGGAAGCTGCAGAAGAAAAGTCTGAAGCTGGCAGAGGTTGGTTCGCGAGGTTTACAAAAAGAAGTCGGAAACTACCATCAGAGTGAACAGGCAACCTACAGAATGGGAGAAAATTTTTGCAATCTACTCATCTGACAAAGGGCTAATATCCAGAACCTGTAAAGAATTCAATCAGATTTACAAGAAAAAAACAAACAACCCCATCAAAAAGTGGGCAAAGGATATGAACAGACACTTCTCAAAAGAAGACATTCATACAGCCAACAGACACATGAAAGAACGCTCATCATCACTCGCCATCAGAGAAATGCAAATCAAAATCACAATGAGATACCATCTCACACCAGTTAGAATGGCAATCATTAAAAAGTCAGGAAACAACAGGTGCTGGAGAGGATGTGGAGAAATAGGAACACTTTTACACTGTTGGCGGGACTGTAAACTAGTTCAACCATTGTGGAAAACAGTGTGGCAATTCCTCAAGGATCTAGAACTGGAAATACCATTTGACCCAGCCATCCCATTACTGGGGATATACCCAAAGGATTATAAGTCATGCTGCTATAAAGACACATGCACATGTATGTTTATTGCGGCACTATTCACAATAGCAAAGACTTGGAGTCAACCCAAATGTCCATCAGTGACAGACTGGATTAAGAAAATGTGGCACATATACACCATGGAATACTATGCAGCCATAAAAAAAGGATGAGTTTGTGTCCTTTGTAGGGACATGGATGCAGTTGGAAACCATCATTCTCAGCAAACTATCGCAAGAACAGAAAACCAAATACTGCATGTTCTCACTCATAGGTGGGAATTGAACAATGAGATCACTTGGACGCAGGAAGGGGAGCATCACACACTGGGTCCTATTGTGGGAAAGGGGTGGGGGGAAGGATAGCATTAGGAAATATACCTAATGTAAATGACAAGTTAATGGGTGCAGCACACCAACAAGGCACATGTATACATATGTAACAAACCTGCACGTTGTGCACATGTACCCTAGAACTTAAAGTGTAATTTAAAAAAAAAGAAAGAAAGAAGTCATCTCCATAATGCAAGTGCAAAGTGAAGCAGCAAGTGCTGATGTCAAAGGTGCAGCAAGTCACCCAAAGGATCTAGCCAAGATCATTGGTGACAGGGGCTACACTAAGCAACAGATCTTCAATGTAGACAAAATAGCCTTGCACTGGAAGAAGGTGCCATCTAGGACTTTCATAGCTAGAAAGGAGGAGTCAATGCTTGGCTTCAAAGCTGAAAAGGACAGCCTGATTCTCTTGTTAGAGGTTAGTGCAGTTGGTGACTTTAAGTTGAAGCCAATGCTTATTTACCATTTCAGAAATCCTGGATCTTTGTTGAAACTCAGATGATGAAGTAAGCAATAATGAGGTAAGCAACCCAGATAATGAGGGTCCTTAAGAATCATGCTAAATATATCCTGTCTCTGCTCTATAAATGGAACAACAAAGCCTGGATGACATCATATCTGTTTATAGTATGGTTTACTGGATATTTTAAGCCCAGTGTTGAGACTTACTGCTTAGAAAACAAAGGTTCCTTTCAAAAATGTTACTACTTCTCATTGACAATACACCTGGTCACCCAAGAGCCCTGATAGAAATATACAGTCCTTTTCATAGAATGTTCTTTTCATGTCTACTAACACAGCATCCACTCTGCAGCTCATGGATCAAGGAGTAATTTCAATTTTCAAGTCTTATTATTTAAGAAATACATTTCATAAAGCTATAGTTGCCATACATAGCAATTCTGCTGATGGATCTGGGCAAAGTAAATTGAAAACCTTCTGCAAAGGATTCACCATTCTAGATGACATTAAGAACATTTACAATTCAAGGGAGGAAATCAAAATATCTGCATTAACAGGAGGTTGGAAGGAGTTGATTCCAGTGCTCATAGATGACTTTGAGGGGTCCAAGGTTTCTGTGGAGGAAGAAATTATAGATGTGGTAGAAATAGCAAGAGAACTAGGTTTAGAAGTGGAACCTGAAGATATGACTGAATTGCTACAATCTCATGATCAAACTTTCATGATGAAGAGTTGCTTCTTCTGAATGAACAAAAAAAGTGGTTTCTTGAGATGGAATCAACTCCCGGTGAAGATGTTGTGGACATTGTTGAAATGACTACAAAAGATTTAGAATATTACATAAACTTAGTTGATAAAGCAGCAGCAGCAGAGTTTGAAAGGACTGACAGATTTTGAAAGATGTTCTATTGTGTGTAAAATGTTATCAGAAGGCATCACATGCCACAGAGAACTCTTTTGTGCAAGGAAGAATCAATCCATGAGGCAAACTTCTTTGCTGTCTTATTTTAAGAAATTGCCACAGCCACCCAACCCTCAGCAACCACCACCCTGATCAGTCAGCAAATATCAACATCCAGGCAAAACCTTCCACCAGCAAAAAGAGTCCAACTTGCTGAAGGCTCAGATGATGATTAGCATTTTTAGCAAGAAAGATTTTTTTTGTTTGCTGGTTTTTGCATTTTTGTTTTTGTTTTTTTTGAGACAGAGTCTCACTCTGTCACCCAGGCTGGAGTGCAGTGGTGCAATCTCAGCTCACTGCAACCTCTGCCCCCTGGGATCAAGTGATACTCTCATCTCAGCCTCCTAAGTAGCTGGGACCACAGGCATGCACCACCATGCCTGGCTACTTTTTTATATTTTTGATAGAGATAGGGTTCTCACCACGTTGCCCAAACTGGTCTTGAACTCCTGCTCAAGCAGTCTGCCTGCCTTGGCCTCCCAAGGTGCTGAGATTACAGGCGTGAGCCACCACACTCAGCCAAGAAAGTATTTTTAAATTAAGGTATGTATGTTTATACATAATGCTACCACACACTTCATAAACTACAGTATAGTATAAAAATAACTTTTATATGCACAGAAAAATCAAAAATTCAGGTAACGTGCTTTATTGCCATACTTGCTTTACTGTGATGGTCTGAGACCGAATCTGCAACATCTCCAAGAAATGCTTCCATATTGCAGAGGAAATGGAGGCTCACAGGTGAAGTGTCTTGCGCATGTTCACAGGCACGTTTACATGAACAAAGGTGGGCTAGCACCCCAAATATCAACAAGTTCAGAGCCCCTTCTACCGCATCACAACTTTGTCTCCTCAATAAATGTTTGTGTTAAAGATAAGATAACTTCTCGAGGCCTAAAACTAATACCCAGTAACAACGAGCACTCCTGACACTCAGTTCTTGGTTTCTCACATCATTCTCCAATAAAAGGAATCAGGACTCTGTACAAAAATGGCTGATTCTTAGACTGGAGCAGCAAATATACAAAAATGACCCTGGAGCACCTTGTAGTGCCAGAAGGTAAGGAGGAGCTCACACACACACATATACAAACACACACACACACAGACACACACATGCACACACACACACACACACACAAAACGATGATAGTATACCAAAGGGACGTAGCCACCACCTGGATTAATTTTCCCAATGGCCAAAGTAAAACAAGAAAAATAACACGGTGTTGAATTACAACTCAAAGTATGAAATAAATATCCATGAGTCCATACTGATATAAATACATCATTGAATAAATAAGTGAATTAGGAAAAAGGAACAAATCACCCATTCAGCAAAATTGCACAGAATTTATCTAACTTTGCCGTCTTTGAGGCAGTAGAGTTTTTTTACAGGAGACCTGTGCATAGTGACTTTCTTACAAAGAGTCCTGTGTTAAAAAAGGGAAGATAAGAGAATAACTGTGCAGTGAAGAAATCTGTCAAACACTGCTTCAGCCACATGATCCAGTTCAACATCAACAGCGATAAGTTGGGTTGATAGTATGTTTGTGACCTTGATAGGATGTGACAAAAATGGCACTTTACTTCTGTAGGCTTCCTCCTAAACACCCATGAGCCCATCTAATCATGAAAAGAACAACAGACTAATCCCAGGTGAGGGACATTCTACAAAATGCCGGACCAGTCCTCCTCAAAACTCTCAAGTCCGTGAAAAACAAAGAAAGTCTGAGAAGCTGTCACAGACAAGAGGAGCCTCAGGAGACCTGGGAAATAAATGTAATATGGGGTCCTGGATGGGATCCCAGAACACAAAAAGGATGCGAGGTATAAAAGCCAGAAATTTGAATCAAGTATGAACTTTAGCTAATAGTAACATATAACTATTGGTTCACTAATTGTAACAAATGCACCCTACTTGTGTAAGATGTGAGTAACAGGGGAGACGGAGTGCAGGGCAGGTGGAAACCCTATGCTATCTTTGTGGTTTTTCTGTAAATCTAAAAGTGTTTTAAAATTAAAAGTTTATTAAAAAAAAAAAGAGGGGATAATCTCAGCCAAACATGGTGGTTCACACCTGTAATCCCAGCACTTTGGGATGCCGAGGTGGCTGGATCACCTGAGGTCAGGAGTTCAAGACCAGCCTGGCAACATGGCGAAATCCTGTCTCTACTAAAAATTTAAAAATTAGGGAACACTGTGGCAGGTGCCTGTAATCCCAGTTACCTGGGAGGAGGAGGTTGCAGTGAGTAGAGACGGCACCACTATAATCCAGCCTGGGTGACAGAGCGACATTCTGTCTCAAAAATAATAATAATAATAATAATAATAATAATAATAATAACCTCTCTGCACCAAAGCCATCCACATGACACATAAACTATTTTACATGATCATACAAATGAGCGTTAATCCAGGGTTCACAAGGCAATTTAACCATGATTTCTATACACTGGTCATCATGGCAATCCCAGTGCTTAATCACCCAAATATTTGACAATGAACATTTTAAAACTCATAAGATCATCCATAATAGGTAGCCCATCCTTCCTCACCATTGAGCAAACTGGCAAAAGAGCAGAGGCAACAGCTTCTAGAGATAAAAGGAAAGCTTTAAAAATAAAAGAAAGCATAGCAGGTGGTGCCACCTGTGCTATCTGCTTCTACCCACCAATCCGCGACTGAGTGGTGGTGAAGGGTAAAAAATCAGTTAGTCACTCACAGTTGGGGGTGTAAGAGGCAACAAGTTCAGCTCAAGTGTGTCTATATCCAGTGTGAAAGAGATCCTAAAATTGCAACCTTAAATGTCTTGGGTATTGACAGAGCAATCCATGTGGCAGCTAAGTGGACATTAATGTACTATAAAGTACCTGTTGGAGCCTCACAAACTAAATTATTTTCCCTCCTACCTATATACCAAGAGGGTATAATCTACTGAAGGGAAAAAAAGAATTCTTGATTTTTTAAACTGAGCTAAATTGCAATGCCATGGCAGGGAGGGGGCCTGACTAAGACTTTAGTCGGTGAAATGAAATGTTGTGCTGAGCTTCTCAGAGCCCTGCTCACTTCCCATTACCCACCTAGAGCAAATGCCAGGGTGATATTCAATCAGCTCGTTGATAGAGTGGAGGCCCTCTGGCTCAAATCTCATTCACTCAGACATTCCATCCATTTGGTACGGAACAACCATTTTCTATCTCACAGAATCATGGTGCCATCGTAGTTTTGCAAGGGACCTGAAAAGCTGTCATATCCAGCTGAGCATTTAACACCTGATCCATCATTATAAGATCCCTGCCAAGAGTTCCTTCAGCCTCTCCTTGGGACAAGAACCTCAATATCTTGCAAGGCATATTCCAAAGGCATCATTGCCCCTACTGTATCCCCTTTCTCTGACATCCTCTCTTACTCTCTCTGCTTCTGCTTCTGCTCCAGCCAGCTGACCTCCTGACTGATTCTTGTGCATGTCATGCACGCTCCTGACTCAGGGCCTTTGCACTTGCTTTTTCTTCTGCCTGGAATGCTCTTCCCTCATTTACTCACATAGCTTTCTCCCTTGCAATCTTCACGCCTCTGTCCAAATGTTACCTTCTCAGTCAAGTTTTCCCTGACCACCTTATTTAAAAGTATCCTGGCCAGGGCCAGGCCTGGTGGCTCACGCCTGTAATCCCAGCACTTTGGGAGGCAGAGGCGGGTGGATCACGAGGTCAGGAGATCGAGACCATCCTGGCTAACACGGTGAAACCCCGTCTCTACTAAAAATACAAAAAGTAGCTGGGCGTGGTGACACGTGCCTGTACTCCCAGCTACTTGGGAGGCTGAGGCAGAAGAATCACTTGAACCCAGGAGGCAGAGGTTACCGTGAGCAGAGATCACACCACTGCACTCCAGCCCAGTGACAGAGCGAGACTCCGTCTCAAAAAAAAAAAAGAAAAAAGTGTCCCATTCTCATCTTCATCTACAACACTCTATCTTCTTTAACTGCTTAATTTTTCTCTACAGCATTTATCACCACCTAACATACCATATATGTTCCCGATTTTTTTAAATTGCCTTCCTGTCCCCTCTAGAGAACAGGCTCCATGAGATCAGGACTCTTGGTTCACTACTGTTCCCCATCACTCAGAAACACGGCTGGCATGTGTCACTAAATATAAATTCACAGATGAATGAATTCTTAACTCTCAAGCAAACTTTCTATGTGATAAGCAGTCATATTTACAGGAAGCACACATCCCATCCCTATAAAAACATTAATTCATGATAGATGTACTTATGGCATTCCATTTTACAGTATTAGAAAGATGTTTATCCATATATCTTCGGAAGATTGACTATTGTTGTGGAAAACACAGTCACCTTACGTGTTGAAAGTGACAATCATGTCATGGGTTTCTTTTATTTCTTACTTAGGTACTGCATGGGAAATTCACAAATACATGGAAAGGTCACTTCTTATTCATCTCTGTCCCCCTCTTTTCTGCGGCAAGCCTAGCACATGACTCTCCATAATGTAAGTGTTCAGGATCCAGCCAGGCACTATCTTACCATTGTGTTCTGAGTCAATACAGAAGATGGAGGCAGGAGAACAGCCCCCAACAGCAGTCCTCTACTATGGCAAAAACCACCATCTAGTATCTACCAAAGAGAAAAAGGCTGGGGCCAAGCCTCGAGGCTCCCAAGATATGGCACAGTATCACAGCAGGCCACTGAAAGAGAAGTTGGAGGGTAGTCCCTGTCACTCTGGGTATTTCCCACCTGGAAGAAAATGAGATGTTCACATACACTTCCAAGTCAGTAATGTTTTAATGCCTGAACCCCACCCGCACCCCAACCCCCAGCCAAAGAGAACAATTCATCAAGGCATTCATTCATTCATTTTTTAAAAAACATTTATTGAGCATCTACTTTGCATGAGCACTGGCTAGGTCAGGAACACATAGATGCATCAGACACAATGAAGCTGGGAATAGTCTTGGCAGTGTCACCCTGGGGCTCAGTAAGATCAAAATGAGAGCTGCCACTCCTCTCTCCACAGTGGAGATTTCCAGGGAAGAGAGTAGAGGGCTTGCCCACAAATCTGTCTCCCTCCAGGATTCCAAGAGGAGGATTAAAGCCCTAGAATGTGCTCATGGGCTGAATGTGAAAGTGAATGCCTGGGGTGTTTTAGATGTAATTCCCTCCCTCCCTTGAAGAGCCTGGGTTTCGCCTTCACTGTCAGTCTCTTTTCTCTCAGGCAGACAGTTCATCCGTTGAAATCAATAGGTAAGAAATCAATAAAATGCAAACACAGCACTTTACCTTTGCTGGTTTAGTCTCTCTCCCTTCAATCCTAAAA
>NW_012104176.1:813458-825587 GCF_000951045.1 Mandrillus leucophaeus | reverse complement strand
TCCAAAACATTTAGAGAAGGCAAGTTGTCAAAACTCCGATGAACTACAGCCAGGCATGGAGGTGCACAACTGTAATTCCAGCTACTCGGGACACTGAGGTGGGAGAATCACTTGAGCCCAAAAGTTGGAACCCAGCCTGGGCAACGTAAGCAGACTCTGTTGCAACAACAACAACAACAACAACAACAACAAAATCAGACAAACTGAAGTCAAGGAGCCTGGGAGCATTAGTTATCAATGAGACCACATCTGAACCCAGCAGCTGGAAAAGTCTGAAACATTAGGATATGTCGTGAGGAATATACTACAGCACAATGGTTGGAACTGAGTTCTAGTAACATTTCTGCCATTCTCTATAGCAGCTCAGCAAGCTTGAGCAAGTTACATAGCCAGTCTCCAAGCATCAGCTTCCTCATCTGTAAAATGGGAATAATAACTCAGAGTTGTTATGAAGATTCAATGGCATAACATTTGAAGAGTTATCGCCCATCATTGCCACTACAGGGAGACTATTTTAATGATAACTCCACACCATCTGATGACCAGCATTGATACTGGAGTGGACTTTGTCACTTTAATTTCTATCTTTTTGGGGAACCATGATTCTTCAACTGACATTTGTTTTAAGCTTAGAATACATTTGAGGACCTTGGAATTTGGAGTTGCAACAACAACAACAACAAAAAATTCAGTCTGTCCAAGAAAGGCAGCTGAGCCACGCTGAGATGGTCTTGATATAAAGGCACAGGACACATCTGCACCTCACACCTGAATCAACATGTAACTGTCCATGATGGCTCAGTTGTATTGCTAACTGCAGAAATCAAGGGCCCTGTAAATGGGACAAATAACAGAATCAATCCTGATTCAGCATTCTAGGTGACAGAAAGCCATCAAGTAAACCCTTTGCAGGTTCTGTGTCATCACCACTGTGTTCCACCCTAACTTGACCACAAGAATCACCTGAGATGCTTATTAAACACCCAGAGATTTAAGAGTGAGTCTCAGGCATCTCTTCCGAAACATCTGAGTTAAGAAGTCAGTTAAGAGGCCTGATCATCTGTATTTTTACAAGCATCCCAGGTGATTTATGGGAGCAGGCAAGTTTGCAGAACACTTGTCTCAGTGGCCAAAGGATTTACTATAGATTCGGTTTCTTTTTTTTTTCTTTTTACATGAGATTCCATTTTAATCCACCAGATTGGAAAAAATAATGTAATTTAAACAACACTAAGTGTTAGTGATGATGTGGAGCAGTTAGTGAAGACTTCTGATGGGAGTATATATTAAACAACCAACTTGGTTTCTTAATAAGCACTCACTGAGGACCTGGTACATGCTAGGAACCTTCCCACAGTAATTCACACGAAGCATCCCTCTTAATCCTTCCAATCCCCGTGCTCTGTGGTCATGGTTGTCCCCATTTGAAAGACAGACCCAAAGCTCAGCGAGGTAAGTGACTTATCCCTAAATGTCAGAGCTGGGTTCCAACCCATGTCTTAGTACTGCTGCTCGGGGCATTTTTCCATGATCTCATGGTTGCCTTTGTCATCTAAATCACTCCTCTATCAACAGCTCCACAGCCGATGATCCAGGCAGCCATGTGAGACTAGTCATGGGAATGTCCCAGACTAATTTGAACATGTCTTTCACAGCAACAAAGAGCAGCTGCATTTCCAATGGAATGTCACTGGCTGGAAATGGTGCCCTGCCCAACGCAGGGCCTCTTTAGATATCCTGTGAAAATGCCCTAAGAATGCTCTCGCAAAGTGTTTATTTTATCTGGTAATACTAAATACAAATGTTGTCTCCCAGGAATCTTGTAGCTTGGGGCCTAGTGTATAACTTTATAAAAGTAACTACTGCCTCCACACAGTCCCCTACAGAGGCCTCGCTATATATATCATTAGTTCACGAGCTTCACTGTTGGGTAAGAATGCCATTAGAAAACATAGCATTTACCCAATAGACTAAAAGGGACCCCAAGGAGCTATTCCAGTCTATCAGGTAATTATGGGGGAAACCTCGTATTATTTACTGGAGAAAATGGAATGCCACCCTGGGAGGCATGAAGGCCCATCCTGTTATCAGTGATAAAGAGATGATCCCATTTTGTGATAACAACCGTTGAGTTTACACTGATTTCTGGTGGGTGTTTTGTTTTATTTTGTTTCGTTTTGTTGTTTTGTTTGAGACGGAGTCCCACTCTGTCGCCCAGGCTGGAGTGCAGTGGCACAATCCCAGCTCACTGCAACCTCTGACTCCTGGGTTCAAGTGATTCTCCTGCCTTAGCCTCCCAAGTAGCTGGGATTACAGGCGCCTACCACCACACCCAGCTATTTTTTTCTGTGTTTTTAGTAGAGATGGGGTTTTGCCACGATGACCAGGCTGGTCTCAAACTCCTGACCTCAGGTGATCTGCCCGCCTCAGCCTCCCAAAGTGCTGGGATTATAAGCGTGAGCCACTGCGCCCAGTCGATTTTTTTGTTGTTTATCCTTTTGTTGCTTCTTTTTTTATTTTGTACATAGCTGATAGCTCCAAGGTAACCACAAATAATAAAATATTTTTTTAAAATATCTTAATCCCACTCTTAGCTTTACTAATCAGAAAAGAACGTGAAATCCTCCAGAATCTCGTTTATTTCTCTAGGGCTATCATGACCATTCCCACGGGCAGCACATGGCATCCTCTCACCTCACAGGCCCTTTGGAAGCTTAGCAGCCCTGAGCACAGAGTCAACTGACCCATCCTCAAGTGCAAACCCTCTGGGGATTCCAAGTAGAAACACAATGAATAACAAGGACTTAATCTTCATTCTAGCCATCTCAAGTCTCAAGGATCATTGGGCTGGGTTACCTCTCTCCCAGAAAGAGCCACTTCTCAGAGCCTTTAGACCAGAGTATGGTTAAATCCCCAGGACCTACTACAGCTCCTGGCATTCTGAGGATATGCAATAAACTCATGTTGCATAAAGATCTCTTCCTCTGGCTCTAGCATTCTATAACTCAGTTGCTATCATTCATTGCTTTGTCTCCAGCATTTAGAACAGTGCTGCCCCCGAAGAGAATTTCCTTTTAACTTGTGGGGTGTTTTATTTTTCATTTTTCAACATACCTCAACTGATTCATTACATGGCTTTTACTTGTTGACCCTCCATGCTGACCCATAGTCTTGCCACACAACAAAAAAGGTATAATGGGAGGAGGAATGGAGGGCGTGACACAAGAATCATCCTGGAATGTGAAGTGGGGTAAAGGAGAGCCAGGAGATCTTCAAAGGCAGAAGAGGGCCGTGAAAATGACAATAGAGAGGGATAGTAAGGAACTAAAAAACAGCCAGAAACAGAAGATAGAATCTATTCATTGAAAAATATGTTTCCTGGAGCCCTGGAGTGTGAAAAGCCTTGTGCCAGGCATGGGACATGGGGAAGAGCTATCGCTTCTTAGCCAGAGTCTCATAATATTCCTCACTTACAACTCCCACAGAGAAGCATAACCCCAGAAGAATAATAATAATAATAATACCAGCTCAGACAGTCACATGGGAGGTCGGACTGGGGAAGAGCTAACAGTCTGTTTAGGCAGAGCCTAAACAGAAAGGTCAACAAGTGGGGGTGCAGGCAAAAACCTCAAACCACCAGCATGACACCAGTTTGCCCTGTTTTACACACTCTGCACAGAAATCCATTAAAGGTTCTCATCTTTTTTGAAACTCAACCTTTACAATTCTCTGCTGTCTCAACACCAGACGGTAAGTTCCTTGAGGGCAGGGCTTGGGCAGCATCTTTAGTCCATCAAAGAATCTCGGACTTCTTAGTGCCTAGTAGATAGATAGGTACCAATCATTCGATAAGAGCTGGCAGGCCTACAAGTGATAAGATACAGCTGCTCTGTCTTCAAGGAATCTACCTTCTGAAGAAAGAGACCAACAGGAAAAGTGGTCATCTTAATTGCATATGAGAAGTCTTAGGATAGAACTATGGAATGAGTGAGCCACTGCTTGTGTGGAATGATGCAGATTCTGTTTCTGGGAAATCATCTTCAATTTTGAAGGTTACCTTGTAAGGGAATTGGATTCTCTGTATGTCATAAATTTGTTATCTTACAGTACTATACTCCTGCCAACAGCATGCTTAAATCGCCACTGCAGGAAAACAGCACGTCTGTAAACATCCTTGGTGAAAAGATTTGAGTTAAAAGATGGCCTTTGAGCCTAATGTAGAAACGAAATGCAACTATTCCCCCATAAATTCTATTCATTCGTTCTTCATTTTAACCTACTGTTTGCAACTCACTGAGATTTAAGTAAAATTGAATCAATGCCTTCCGGAACCTAACGAAGGAAACAGCACAGCACTTTTGTTAGAGGGAGATACAGGCTATCATTATATCTAGGTGTCTGGACTTTAAAACAATGCCTATCATGAGGAAAAGCCACAAGTTCTAAATGGCATATGGCGATTGGTGTTTTTTATTAGCATTACTCAAATGACATCATAAACATACATGGGGCTGTACAGCAGAAAAAAAGGAAACAGTACCGAGTCTTTTCTTGGAAGAGCTAACAGTCTGAAGACCTTTATTTATTTTTTTTAATCTGATTTCTTGTACAACATCACAGCATGATCTGCACTCTTACTTGAAGCAGTTAACTGTAGGGAAAAAATAAGTCGAATATTTATTGAAAGAGATTGTCCATTTCTACCTGCTAATGCACAATCTAAAATGACCATTTATATGCACAATCATTTACCTGATGCATAATACTTAACTTGAAAATTATCACTAAGAGGTACTGCCAGTGCCAGCATTTGAGTGCTGAGCTTTGGTGCGAATGCTAAAGCATTTCTGCAGATAATGAAGCACTCAACAAAGTGCCCTTTGTTAGACAATAAAAATAATTGATTTCAAAAACCATCAACTGGTGATGAACAAATACATTTTATAGCAAAGCAGTTGTAGATTTTTGGGTAAACTCATATATCACTACAATAGGTTTGTTTTGTCTTTTGTTTTTGTTTCTTTTTTAATCATAACCTATTCCGTATTCTTCACCTACAGCTTATCTTCAATTTTTTTTGTTGTTGTTAATAACAAAAGAGCCATTGCTGTTTATGGGATCTTTCTTTGTGCCAGGACTAAGCAGTGTGCATTCATTGTCTTACTGACTCTTCACATCTCTTTATGAGTTAAGTTCTGTTCTGTAGAGTAATCTGTGACTGGTTTGATTTACATGGCATGGTTGCAACTGTGAGAGCTGAGGGTCTAGTATATTATCTCCTTTTTACATACAAGAACACCAAGACCTGCAAAAGTGAAGAGACTTGTCCAAGGTGACATATTTGCCAACTGGTTGTAACAAATTGCAAAAGTACAAAATTTTAAAAGGCCATAATGTTTCCCTCCCTTGGAGCAAGTCCCCTTTATCATGTAACTGTGCAGTTCCTCTCCTCCCAGGGCAGAGTCTCTTTCCCCTTGCATCTGAGCTGGCCTTGGGACTTGCTTTGACCTATCTAGTGTGTCAGAGCAGTATTGTTGCCAGTTCTGAGGCTCAAAAGGTCTTGCACTCTTCCATGCTCTCTCTCTCTCTTAGTATCCTACCCTTGCTGGTAGGACAAGCCCATGCTAGCCTGCTAGATAATAAGAGACATGTAGCTGAGCTACCCTCATTAGCCCAGGTGACAGCCTGCCAAGCCCCTCAATAAAAAACTGCCTAGCTAACCATCGGCTCACTGCAAAAGCATACATGAACCCAGATGAGACAAGCCCAAATTGCAGAACTACAGAATCATGAGATACATAAGTGGTTGCTATTTTAACCACTACATCTTGAGGTGGTTTGTTACACAGCAAGAGCTAGCTGATACAGTACCACTGCTAAAAATGTACTTCAGATAGTCAAGGCTTTCTCAACTGACATGTTTTTTATTTGTTACAGAAAAATAAGAATTATTTTATAATTAATAAATAGAAGTTGGGAGTGAGAGGGTTAATGTCACACTAAAAGACAAAAACATGGGATTATTTGATCAGTAGAGATTAATTATTCCTGTGTTTGTGTTTTATTCATAGATCCAACCCACCATGCTACCAGGGAGTGTTGTCTGTCTAGGATGTACCATTGTCACTGCTTTTCTTCTATTCATTAACCCTTCTTCCTCCAATGAATGACTGTATCCACTCTGACTACATGTTGAATTTGAGCTCTGAAAATATCATCAGCATGAAAAACTTTTAGTATCATTTACATATATAACATTACATTTTTAATTAACATTGCATTAGCCCAATAGTCTCCAAACCGTATTCATTTACATCTCCCTTTCGCAATCTTTGCTAATCTGCAAACTACCTATATATTGTTATTTACTGAACATCTTTCTTTAAATGAAATTCAAATTGACTCACATTTTTTACTTTGCCTAATCCTAAGTGATAATAACCATGAGATAATTTGTTTCGTAAACTGGTTACATTTTTTCTACATAACTTAAAATTAAAATGTATATATTCACCTGTGTGCCACTTAAAAATCATCATTCCGGCTACACTCTGGGAACCATTGCTTTAGCCACCTCTGATTAGCTTCAACTCTTTACCTTTGGCTCTCAGCTATACAGAAAAGGCAAAGGGATCTCTGATGGAAAGGACAATTTTATCGGTCACTTACTTTAGCAAAACCCTGCCATCTGAATGTGCAAGGGTTCCAACCCCGGGCCCATAGGCAGCTACTATTTTATTGGTCCCCACTGACTTTTTTACTCTTTCCAGCACTCATGATCTGAATAAGCAACTTGAGGTTGGGCATGGTAAATATCACAGGCCCTTACATGACTTTGAGGCTATGAAACTGGTCATTCTCACCCATGTGGACTGGAATATAAATGTGCAAAGGCTATTGGACTAATCCCAATGCCCCACAGCATTTTGGGATGCTTTTGATCCTCAACATAAGCTTTTAAGTAGCAGCATTTAAAGCCATCGTTCCTGTGTCATTCACAAAATCAAGACGCAAAACATGATCCCTCTGGGACAAAGAAGTTTACCTCTGCCTCATCTAGCAAGTAGTTGCAAGTCCACAATAAACCAACTTCCAGTTTGGGGAACATATTTTTGTCCCTTCAATTATTGCCCATAAACAATATCAGGGAAATGCCATAAACAAGTAAATCTTAACTTGGTCACAACATTGGATAAAATGCTCCCTGGCTTCTTTGAGAATAAGCTGTTACTCATAGGTGAATTACTAATAGTTAAAAATCACCGTAAGCAGGAAGTATTGACTAATGAGTCAGTATCTACAAGAGCGATCATAGCCCAGTTGTGTTGCAGTGAAAAACACAGGTTCAAATTTTCCCCTTATTTAGTTCCAACTCTGCCTAAGTGTCTTGGGTAAATTGTTTTATTTCCCTCATATTATTAGTTATTGAGTTTTCCCATGAATATATGGGATAATATTGGTAGCTACCTTATAGAGTTGTTGTAGGAATTAAATGAGCTAATTCATTTGAAATTCTTAGAACAAAAACTCACACATGCTAAGTACTTAATTAACACTAGCTATTACTATTGTAGGTAATTATGGTAATTTTTTTTTGATGAATGTCAATATGGGAGGTCTGAATTGGGTGCCACAGACTCTATCCAAATCCACATGTTTGCCAGTTCCATGGAGGAACGTGCAAAAATCACACAGCCTTAACTAGGTATGGATGAGTGAAGTTAAGAGAAAGACCTCATACAATAGATGTCAGAATGAAAATTCCAAGACATCTTGACAAACAGAAACTTAGGCATACAGCCAAGAAAACTTAATTTAACAAGAATAAAAATAAAGTCCTACATGGTCAACTGTAATCAAGCAAGAAAATCTAGCTTCCTAAAGTCTAAGTTGGCCAGTAGCTAATAAGCGGTACCTGACTGAAACAGCAATACAAAAGCCATCGAGACCTTACCCCGAGAAAACAAGAGAAAGTTCCGTTATCCTGTGAAGGAACGTATCCTTCTGAGGAGACAAGATCACATCTATCATATTGCACACAGTTCTTGGCACCCCATTTTTTGTTTTTTGTTTTTTGTTTTTAGTTTTACTTTACGTTCTGGGATACATGTGCAGAACGTGCAGGTTTGTTGCATAGGTATATATGGGCGATGGTGGTTTGCTGCACCTGTCAACCCGTCATCTAGGTTTTAAGCCCCACATGCATGAAGTATTTGTCCTAATGCTCTCCCTCCCCTTGCTCCCACCCCGACAGACCTCAGTGTGTGATGTCCCCTCCCTGTGTCCATGTGTTCTCATTGTTCAACTCCCACTTATGAGTGAGAATATGCAGTGTTTGGTTTTCTGTTCTCGTGTTAGTTTGCTGAGAATGATGGCTTCAAGCTTCAACCATGTCCCTGCAAAGGATATGAACTCATTCTTTTTTATGGCTGCATAGTATTCCATGGTGTATATGTGCCACATTTTCTTTATCCTGTCTATCATTAATGGGCATTTAGGTTGGCTCCAAGTCTTTGCTACTGTAAATAGGTCTGCAATAAACATATGTGTACATGTGCCTTTATAGTAGACTGATTTAGAATCCTTTGGGTATATACCCAGTAATGGGATTGCTGGGTCAAATGGTATTTCCAGTTCTAGATCCTTGAGGAATTGCCACACTGTCTTCCACAATGGTTGAACTAATTTACACTCCCACCAACAGTGTAAAAGCGTCCCTATTTCTCCACAGCCTCACCAGCATCTGTTGTTTCCTGACTTTTTGATAATCGCCATTCTAACTGGCGTGAGATGATATCTCACTGTGGTTTCAATTTGCATTTCTCTAACGCTTGGTACCCCTCTTTAAGAGGAATAAGGTTAATAAGGCTGGAGAAAAATCTAGAAACCAAGTCACCTGATAAAATGGTCAAGATATTCAGGATAATTCTGCAAAACAAGAGAACCACGTCGAACAATATTTATGAATGCCTACAACACACCAGGCTGTCCTGGGTGCCAGGAATAACATGATGAACAAGACAGACAGTACTTCTGCCCACAATAAGCTTCCCTCCCAGTGTTTGGGGAAGATACAATAAACATGCAAAGAAATAACATAAATGACCTCAGGCTCTGAGAAGTGCTGAGAGGAAGACAAAATAGCTTATGCAATACTCCAAGTAGAAATGATGTAATGAGGACCAGATGGAAATAAGGGCAAAATGACATATTTGAGATAAAGCAGTTATCGGAGTGCCTGGCACATGGTAAAAGTCTCTATAGCTAGCGCAATAACACAAGCAAATGCTTCTCCAGGACTTCTAAGTGCCAGACACTGCTCTAAGCACCCTGTATATATATTCATCCCAGTCAGAGAGGAACTCTTCTTACCCCCATTTCATAGATGAGACCACTGAGGCACAGGGTGCTCACTAAGTTACCCACAGTTACACTAGTTACAAGCTTGTGAGATTCAGGCTCTGGGGTAGGAAGTCTGTCTCCAAAGACTAGGCTCTTGGCCATGTTATGTCGCCTTCCAACCACTGAAGAGTTATCTCATTGAAAGGGAGTATCTGCATTCAAAGATGGGCCAGAGGGAAGTAATAAAACCAAAGTTAGGAAGTTTCTTTAAGGTCTAGAAAAGAGCTTTGCGATGGTCATTAGACACCCGGTGTGTTTCCAGCACCCTGGGAGACATTGGACTGTAGAGAAATCCAGGCTGATACTCAGAACAGACTTGCAGCAAGTGGGACAACATTCCCATGATACAAAATTATCTTATCATGTGTACCGGTTTCTCTTCCTCACTCTGCTCTTTCCTTCCCCTTCAATGACCTTGTTACCTGTATCAGGAACATCTGATCTTGAAAAGGATCTACATGTGATAAAGGAAAAATGCAAGATTCAACTTAGTGCTTTCCTCGCAGAAATGTTTTTTTTAAATAAAATGTGACAGTAGTCTAGCTTCTGGGAAATGATCAGTTTGCAAGTTAAAGAAAAGATATGAAACTTCACGTGCAGTACATAGAAAACTTCATTTAAAAAAAGGGCCTGGTGTGAAAACACTTGCTTCCAAGAAAGTAAAACAAAGCTGCTGAATCTTCTTTTGCTGCATTCCTGAAGGATTATCTCCTGGACGCCTTGTGTCCGACTCTCTCAGTGGCACTTCTGTCCTCTGATATCATTAGGCGAAGTGTGATGTTGTAAAAGAATTGCTGAGCTCCCTGGAATTGGGGACGAAAATTCTAGGATGCCAATGGATTTGAAACCAGTAACAGCAATTATGAGAGTAACAGAACATAACAACATGTTTGGCACTGTTTTAAGTATTTCACCCAGAGTTTGGTACTTTTATTATCCCCAGTTTGGAAATTAGGAAACTGACTTCTTAAGGAAAATATGTAAATTTACTGGAAAAAAAATAAATGTTCTGTTTTCTAGTGAGATAACAGATGATCCAGAGGTGAACATTAAACTAATTTTCTTTCCCACCTCCCATGGGTCTTTTAAGACCTCTGAAACTAATATTGAAGAGGTGTTTAAGAAATTAATCCACTGATCTTTACCAAGTGCTTAATCCATACCTGGTATTGTGGGAGGTGCCTTCGTTTTACAACAACTAATCTCATCAGGTCCCCAAGGGCAGAAATGGTGCCTCCCCAGGACCTAGTTGAAGGCTGCACGTGCAGCAGGTGTTCAACAAATATCAGCTGGTGGATTGGTGTCCATCCTCCGGGCCCAGCCTTGGCTTGGGCAGGTGAAAGTAATGATGCTGCTCTTGGCACTGGTGATGGTCTCTCCTCCTCATGTGCATCTTCTTTTTCATCCTCCAGAGCTGACCTGAAATTCCACTTGGCTCAAAACACATAGAATGAGGCACTGAATCCCAATATGGCTCAAAGACAGCCCAGCAAAAATCATCTTCCAGGGTCAAGAAATAGCTCTCTCCAGAAGAGAAATGAGGAGGAAGAAGGAGATAGGGATAAGAAGAGGCAGAAAGGGAAGGAAAATAAAATAGACAAAAGGAGTCAGGAAAAAGAAGCCTTGGAAAGAGGAGAGGTGTGTCCTACTCCTATCCTCATCTGGGTGGTCCTTTGAGCTGCTTGAAAGGCACAGTTTTCTGAGAAGAAGAATTTGTTCACGGTATAACAGGTGGAGAGGCTTAATTATTATTTTAACGGTGTGTTCGAGAAAAGTACGGAGACTGATCTACACAATTACTCTCCTCAAACAAAGGCATTTGCCGCTGTTTTCACACATATAAAATGAAATCATCAGATGTACCAAATGTTGACATTTTTCCCTCATGAAATACCAGAGAGTTCCTGAAACTTGAGTAATTATGTCCTTCACCACCCTCCAAAAATAAATAAATAAATAAACCTCAACCTGTCACAGTGTAATTCCAAAATCATTACAATTCTGAAGTCATATACCTGTGAAACACAGAGGTGGATGATTTTTCGTCTTAAAACTGAAGACTAAGTCAGGCTCATATTTACAAAGCAAACCTTGGGATTTTCCAAAAGAAAAAAAGAAAACAGTAAGATGAGCAGCCTCCAGTACCCTAGAAATGCTCCTCTATAAAATCGCAGTATTCCGAACATACACAATCAATACGTAACCACGGTTCCTTCTCAAGGGTAGAGACGGTGGTGTCGTATTTCTCCCCTCACCAGTCCGAGAAGCAAGTTAGAGCAGCTGCCAACTTTCAGTTTAAAGATGAAGCTCTTTGTATGGGTGATTTATTGAATGCTTATAGCTGGAAAGAACAAATTCTTTTTTTTTTTTTTTTTAAGTTGAGAATATTGCTTTCTTTCAGGGCTCTAGAATTTTAACTTTTTCCTGTCCTTTAAAGCAGTAAAAGCATTATATGTATGAAGAATCATCCCTAGGTCAGATTCTACTTACACATAGCTGGAAGGGAGAGAGGAGGAGAAAAAAGAAAAAAATATACTAAAGTAATCTTTGGCTACCCACGTACAACAAGTTCAATCTGAAGGTTCATGAATTTGCAGCATGTTAATACCTCTGCTGAACATGCCAAGGATCAGCCCTACAAACTGTGTGCAGATGGGAGACTTCAGTCTGGTGTGGGGCAGAGAGAGGGTGGGCAAAGGAAGAGGGAGGGAGAGACAGCGACGAAGA
>NW_012104176.1:769455-812943 GCF_000951045.1 Mandrillus leucophaeus | reverse complement strand
AGGATCTTCTAGTTATTAATAACATGGGCTCTTCCGGATCAGACCACCTGGGTTCAAATCCATAATGTGCCACATTCTGACTGTGTGACCTTGGGCAGTTTATTGACACTCTCTGGATCTTGGTGTCCTTCACTGCCTAGAGCCTACCTACCAGAGTTGTTGGGATAATTAACTGGGTATGAAAACCGGTAAAGGGCTTAAAACAGTGCCTGGCAGGTGGTGACCAAGGGCTCAACAAACATTTGTTGCTATTCCTTACACTTTATTATGGCAAACTAGTCTCCAAAGATCGGTTGCAAAGAAGTGAGTACCCAGTTGGAGCCACTTGGAGTACAGTAGCTCCTTTTCTGGGGCACGATGGCTCTTTAAACCCATTCAGTGCCTCTGGTTGCCAGAACCATGGGCAGAGCTGCCAAGAGAGAGCAGCTAATTGCCTGAAAAAAAAAAAAAAAACCTGTATACCTCCTGGAACCACTGAGGCTGCTTCTGCACGTGCAGTCAGCGGCATTTTCCAGATGAGCATCTATTTGCAGAAAAACTTCATGTACCTTTTCCTTAAATACAGTTTTTTTAAAAATTGCCAAACATTACTCTTCCTACAATAATGGCCATGCAACTGCAGTTTCTGTTGCTTCTTTAGGGACTTCTAGCTTTTCAGGCAACCAGATGCCGTGAGTACTAGTCCCCTTTGCCTATGCACTTTAAGATGGTGTCACTTGGCATCTGCAAATGCCCTCATTGGCTCAAGATGATGATTATGATGATGGCAGTGGTAGCGCTGGTGATGCCATGATAGCTAATGTTTATTGAGCATGCTCTGTGAGCTGGCATTTCTCTAGGTGCTTCACTTAGATCATCTCATTTATTCATCATAGCCACCAGATGAGGTGAGCAGTCTTTTCATGCCCATTATATAGATAAAGACACTGAGGTGCTGAGGAATTTGGTCATTTGCTCACAGTCACACAGCCAGTAAGTGCTGAGTCTAGGATCTTCACTCTTAACCACCATGTTAAGCTACCTATAAAATTACCTAAAAGGAAAATCATGGGTTTGGAGTTCAGGAGCCCCAGGTTCTGGTCCTGGTTCTGCCATCAACTACCTTTTTATCTGTTTAACTTAACCTGGCTTAATTAACGTTGCTTAAAACCTTTGGTTTCAGTATCTTCCTCTAAGAAAGAGAAGCTTTTACAGTAGATGTCTGCTATGATCCCTTCAAGATCAACAATTATATGATCATTCATTCATTTATTCACCTAGCATATAATAATTGAAGATTAGGCATCTATTAAAATGTAGGCACTTTGTTGGTCTTTATGCAACATGGGTGAAAAATATACAGAGCTACATTCCCTTCGTGGCTCTCATAGTCTAGCAGAGGAGATAACGTTAAGTAAGCATACTAGCAAATATATAATCACAAATGTTTGATAAATGCCCTAAAGAATAAGCACTGGAGTCCCTTGAAAGAGAATAACATGAGGGGCCTGATTTAGATTTAGGAATCTTTTGCAGATGGAATATTTAAAATAAGGTTTGCAGGATGAGTAAAAGTTGATTAAGTAAAGCTTGTAGGAAAAGGTATTCCAGGTTGAGGGAACAGCATATCCAAAAGCCTGAGGTGGCAAAGAACATGCCAATTATCCTCTCTATGGACTGTGTGCAGCTCTAATGTAATTCCAGTGTGTAAGGCAATGGCATAACATAATTCCAAAGTCACTGAAATTCCAGGAACTGAGGAAGAGCAATGTAGCTAAGACACTGTGAGCAGGGGCAGAAAAGTGGTACCAGCTAGAGCTGAGAGGCAGGCAAGTGCCAGGTAGTTTGTGTGCTTGTCCATTCACGTCCTATATTCTAAGGCTACTTTAGAATCCGAATAACTCGTGCAGTAGGGAAGACTTCCCTGTTCCCGTCCCCAAGGACTCCATCTTCACATCAGGCTTTCCCCAAAGAAATGAAAGGTGAGTTTGGAGATCAGGCAAAGGCACTAACTCTTAACGAACCCCAGGCGCATTGTGAATATATGTAATGCCGCTCAACTATCAGTGCTTTGACATCCCCCTCTATCATTCCCCTCACCAACAGGGACGGTCCTGGGGGAAATGCAGAGTAAAGAAGGAAGAAGTGAACTACCTGGGTAATTCAAGTAAAGGTCCCAATGTGATCTTAAAATCTGATCAAACCACCTCGCATCCATGAGGATGGTTACTATCAAAGAAACAGGAAATAACAAGTGTTGGAGAGGATGCAGAGAAACTGAAACCCTCATGCACGGTTGGTGGTAACGTACAAGGGTAGAGCGGTGGTGGAAAACTATATAGTGGTTGCTCAAAATACTAAAAATAGAATTGCCATAAGATCTAGCAATTCCAATTCTGGGTATATATCCAAAAGACTCGAAAGCAGGGTCTCAAAAATATATTTATACACCCCTATTCATGTCAGCATTATTCATAATAGCTAAAAGGTGAACGCAATCCAAGTGTCCATCAACATGTAAATGAATACTCAAAATGCAGTGTATCCACACAATGGAATATTATCCAGCCTTAAAAAGGAAGGAAATCCTGACACGTGCTACAACATGGATGAACCCTGAGGACATTATGCTAAGTGAAATAAGCCAGTCACCAAAAGACAAATGCTGTGTAATTCCACTTACACAAGCTACTTGGAGGAGTCAAAATCATAGAGACAGGAAGTAGAATGCTGGTTGCCAGGGCTTAGGGGTTGCAGGGAGTGGGAAATGGAAAATTATCTGTTAGAGCTTCAGTCTGATAAGATGAAAAGAGTTCTGGAGGTGGATGGCGGCTGCAAAAATTACAAATATATTTAATACCGCTGAACTATATACTTAGAAATGGTTAGAATGGTAATTTCTACGCTATGTGTATTTTATCACAATAAAATAATTGAGCGAGGGAGACTTGATCTAAATGATTCAGAATGGTCCTGAAATAGATACCTGAATCCTCCATTTCACTCTGCGCATGTAAACAGAAACATAAACTCATCAGGAAGTTCCGCCACACCCCTGAGAAAGCTCTAAGTGCCGTAGCTTCCCTCTGACAAGACCATAAAATAAGAAGCACTCGGCAATTGTCCTCTTCACACTTCCAGGCTTTTCTAATGTCACCTCTTCCAGGAAGCCCTCCCTAATTTCCTCTACTACAAATGAGAACTCCACATTTTTTCACTTACATTTCTTGTATCACTCCTAGCATAGGTTGTTATCTTTCTGACTTGCATTCACAATTTGTTCCTGTGGTGGGAAGCACCTTGAGAAGAGAGGCCACCTTTATTTAGTCCAGAGTCTTAGCACTTGGCACCCTCACTCTTCATGTATTTAGTTTATGGATTAAGTCATGGATAGCCCTATCTCTCTTTCACTGCCTACTATGCTCCACGGTGTCCCCACCAGACTGCCCTGAGCCCCCCACCAAAGAATTTCACCCAGCAGCAGTGCCTTCCACCATGTCCTGGCATCCTCCTCCCAAGCACACCTACTCTGTATTTCATTTGTGCAAGCCCTTGCCACTTCCTGCTAGCTTACAAGGATGGAAAGTGGCTGATGCAATAAATAAAGTCTTGCTAACGTAGTACCTACTAAGGAGGTTCTCTCCCAGGTACCATGATGCTGTGACACACTAGAAATGTCTAGAGTTTCAGAAGATCTGTGCGAATTGTGACCCTTTGGCCAGTAATCGGCTTCTTTGCTGCAATCCAGGCTTTGGTAAAATCACAATACATGAGTGACTTCCAACTCCACCCATGGATATAACAGGCCTGTAAGTCATCTAAAAAAATAAAATAAAATATGGGCAGGTGCGGTGGCTCACGCCTGTAATCCCAGCACTTTGGAAGGCCGAGGTGGGCGGATCATGAGGTCAGGAGATCGAGACCATCTGGCTAATACGGTGAAACCCCGTCTCTACTAAAAATACAAAAAATTAGCTGGGCGTGGTGGCAGGCGCCTGTAGTCCCAGCTATTCTGGAGGCTGAGGCAGGAGAATGGCGTGAACCTGGGAGGTGGAGTTTGCAGTGAGCTGAGTTCGCGCCACTGAACTCCAGCCTGGGTGACAAAGCGAGACTCCATCTCAAAAAAAATAAAAATAAAAATGAAAATTATAATATAATAATTATCTCTATTATTTCCTGAATCCCCACAAACTCCCAAGTTCTAATCTTCTCAATGCCCCATTAACTAGGTTTTATTATCCCCACGTTACAAAAAGGGAAACTTAGCCTGGAAGAGATGAAGTGACTTCCCCCATGCCATGTAGTTAGTTTGGGCGAAACGCAGGATTCAGCTGCAGGTCTTCACAGCCTGGGCATTTTCAATTCTACCAGCCCATTCCTCTAGAAATAGAGGCAAACTCCAGCCAGTGTTCAGCCCTCATTCCCTTCTCAAGCTCAGCCCATTTCCCACTGCTGGTGGACTGTGATCAACAGCTGCAACCCCTCGAGAGGAACTTCAGTTTGTCCTGGAAAGAGGAAAGAGGGTTTCAAATGAAGAGAAAGAAGAATCCTGTAGGGTGCCTGAATACTGCCCTCTTCCGTAAAACAGGGCAGCTCAGTGGTTCCGCAGATTCCACGAGATAAAAGGACTCTACAGCTGCTGGGTGAAGAAAGCAGTGGCCGCTCTATTTGTGCACACCGTGGACGGAAGTTAGTGCCCAACAGCTCTCAACACAAACCAGTGACATTAACAAGGCATGAAAAAGTTATATGATCCCACACCCGTGAATGAAGAATCAAGCTGTATGTATTCTCAGAGCAGAAGTTACAACTCATCTAAACGGGATCAACGTCAGCTTGGACGTGAATGAGGGAAGAGAAATAGCATCCAGTAAGAGCCAGGTACCAGGCTACACATTTTACATACCTGGTCTCTGAGCTGCCTTCAGAGGGATGCATTACCTAGAGTCCTGCTGTGCAGAAAAGTAAACTGAGGCTCAGGGAGGTGATTCGGCAAAGGTTACATGACTTGCAAATGGCAGAGTTTGGAGCCATGCCCAGGTCTGCCTTGCTCCCAAGCCGATGCTTTTTCCATTATACGATAATGTCTCGCCTTTGCATGCTTTCTGGACTGCATTTGTTGTGATTTTCAGCTGCGTGGATGGATTGCACACTTGGACATCCACCAGAAGCAGATCCTACATCTTTAGCCATCCAGGTAAATGCTAGGCCAAATTCCAACCACCTTAACAAGAGAACTCTCCAGCCTGAGTTATGGAGCTTTAAGAAAAAGAAAAAAAAGAAGGAAAAGGAGAAAGGCAAGAAGTAATTTCACCTCACAGAGGAGGCCTGTGTGATTAGGATGGGTGTGGGTGGCCACAGCTGGCACAGACATAATCACAGTCCAGCATGAGAACAATAAGGCCATAACTCCAACTTCTAAAGAATGCCATTCATTCATTCAACAATTATTTTTGAGTGTCTCATTTGAACATAGCAAAGCACCGTGGGAGTGAGAAAGAAGCAAAAAGCTTGGAGTTAACCCTTAGAGAGTACACAACGCTCCCATTCAGAGTCCTTGGAGAGGGGCATGTGTACAACAAGACCAAGAAACATGAAAACTTTCAGCCACACCTCAACAGACACCACTGATCTGAACTCGTATCCCACCTCTAAGTTTATATGTTTGATCCATGGCTCCACTAGCATTTCTTCCTTATTTTCCTGTTCTTTCTTTTATACTCCTGTAGTTCTATTTCCCTACTCTCTGGTGAAATATGCAATGGAGGGGGAAAAATGTTGTCCTGGAGATAAAAGAACTATGCTCCATCCCAGCGCTACAGTCCTCTAGACATGTGACCTTGGGCCAGTCTTCGGGCCTCCCCAAACGTCCATTTGCTCACTGTTAACAGGAGTGTAACAATCCCTTTCTCAAGGGTTATATGACAATTAATTGAGATAATAATATGAGAAAGTCCTCTGAAAATAGTAAACTGCTGGAAAAAATGTACACGTTACCCCCACTGCTAAGACTTATTAGATTATGTCAATAGTTAATGTTTAGCTGAACAGAAGACCCTGCCAAATGAATGTTATTCCTTTTGGTTTTCCTTGAGCAAAGGCTGGCTAAGCAAAAAGAGGAAAAGCAAGACAAAGAACACTACTTTGTGCATTCTTCCCCAAAAGGACAGCATTGTAAGTCTGCTGTGAATAAAGAGTGTAAATTATATTCAGCATGATATAAGTAATGACATATCAATTAACTGTGTCAACAAGGTCTAAAAATATGCAAATTACTGTACTTCAATTAGAAAAATCTACATCCTTAGAGAATATTGTAAATCAGGAAATTTGGGAGACATTAAGAGTAATCAGTGAGGGAAAGCATGTACTTTTTGCCGTATCCTATTTTTATACATACATAATGAAATAATTATAGCTACACTGTATTTATGCCTCTGCAAAAATATTAAAATCTTAAGATCTTTACAATGATAAGTTAAATCTGTATTATGTTTTCAGACAACATTAATTATAAGAAAAAGAAATCTATTATCATTCAATATAAGTAAGTTGAAACTAATTTGGACATGTAAATTAGAAATGCTGTTTTTTTCAGCACCAGAACATTAGAAAAGAGAAAGCAAGAAGAGATATCTAGATCAATTACTGAGTCTATAAATGCAAATGCTTTAGCATATTTAAGTTGTAATGCAAATTTAAGGATGTTTAGTAACTTTTCTCACAAATATCAAACTATTTGGTATTTTAATTTTTTGGATGCCTTCTGATTTTCTTTGTTTAAAATGCATTTATCTGCTTTTGATGGAGTTGCCTTTACCTGTCTTCTAGCTGCAACTCACCAACACATAGCAGGAGGCAAGGCCGGGAATGTGTAAGGTGAGGTCAGTTTTCAACGACTTCGATATTCACCACAGTAACATGGAGTGGTACCTTTGCTTTGAAATTCAATTTGCATCAACTCTAGAGATGCCAGAAGAATGCAAGAAAAAGGAACACGACTCACATCAACATCTCACCTCTCCCCAGCCTCCCCTGGAAGCATATGGTGGCAGGGAGTGTCCCACAGTGAGACCCCCAGGCAATGGTCTGTTTGACCCTTCCTCATTGCAAGCTACCCGAGGTCTCATCAGGATCTGAAAATTCTGACCCAAAGACACTTTCCTGAAAAGTTTCCAGCTCTTCCCCATTTCCACACATAGAGATGCCCTATATGTTTCGGGACCCAGAGTTCAATGTCGTCTTTTACAAGCTCTATCCCAACTCCTGGCCAAGTCCATTCCTTCCTGGGTTTTAGGAAGCCCAGGGCATTTTGATTACTTACTGTTTTCCCCTTCAGCTGGGAGCTCTGTGAGGGCAGGAAATGTGCCTTTTCTCTGCGTTCCAGAGCCAAGCACAGTGCCTCCTACAGAGCAGAAATGTGCTCAAGAGTATACCAGTGGAGCCAGGTGGGGGGGCCCATGCCTGTAATCCCAGCACTTTGGGAGGCTGAGGAGGGTGGATCATCTGAGGCCAGGAGTTCAAGACCAGCCTGGCCAACATGGTGAAACCCTGTCTCTACTAAAAATACAAAAATTAGCTGGGCATGATGGCACGCACCTATAATCCCAGCTACTCAGGAGGCTGAGGCAGGAGAATCGCTTGAACCTGGGAGGTGGAGGTTGTAGTGAGCCAAGATTGCGCCATTGCACTCCAGCCTGGGTGACAAGAGCAACACTCCATCTCAAAAAAAAAAGTACACCAATGAACAAGAGGGAAAAAGAAGCAGTATGATAGACCAGGGGAGAAAGGAACTCTCTAGTAGGAAGAAAGTATTTAATGTATTTTCTTAGTGGTAGGTATGGGAACTTCCATTAAAGCAGCCTGTGCTGACTCAACTCATTTTTTTTGGTTAATCCAGTTAAATAACCAGACTGAGAGCTGATTTAACAGAAAATGGGGAAGAAGTTGTTTACCCTGATACTTTAGCATCCTCTTTCTATACACCAATTCCACTGCTCCTCCCAATTTCCAGGAGATCTTCACTGTCCTTGTGCTTTCTCTACCCACTGTCATCCAACTCTGCTTCTTTAGGAAACATCTGATTAAATCGCTCGCACTAAGTATCAGAATTTACGATAGCACCCCTTGCAGTTTTGTCCTTGAACATGGAATAAAGTGGTATGTTAAAAGAACCAAGATCAGACACCAGCGGCCTGGCACGCACGCGCGCGCGCGCGCACACACACACACACACACACACACACACACCATGAAGAAGTTACTCAATTTGCCTCCTCAAATGTTGGCTCTGAAGGGTGCAGATATTTCTTAAAATGAGGGTATATGAAATGCCTTTAAAATGAGTGTTTCATTCCTGGTAGGAACAGAGCCAGACAAGGGATGCTCTTTCCACTGAGAAGAGACTAATGTACAGCTTTACAACTAAATATCAACCAACCAAAATCTCTTCCAGCATACTTTCTCCTCTGGAGTAGAGAATATGGTTAGCTGTTGAGATCAAAACTAGCATTCCTCCTGTTTTGTCCAGTATAAATCCTGGCTTATAATAGTAGACAAATAGCTACAGTGTCCCATGGTCATACTGTACAATCACAGATAAACTTATGTATGTATGAATATATATCTGTATAGCTACAGGTATGATTATGGATATAGATACAGCTATCTCATCTACTCTGTTAAATGAATAGAGTACCTGTGTTATATGGAAACAGTGAAGAATACAGACTCTTACACCTGCTTTAGGTAAATCAAATCCCAGCTCTGTTAACTAATATGATTTTGGACTCTCTAAGGCTTAGTTTTCTAACCTGTAAAATTGAAAGAATAATAATTTCACCCATATAGCTGTGGTGAAGATTAAATGATATAATTCTAATAAAAAGCCTAATAGGGTTGGTGGCACAAAGTAACCCTCAAATGGTTGCATTTATGAAGTATCTCCATAATACTAATTATTATGTCTGCCAGAAGTTCTCATTGCAAAGGTGAGATGACGATATTTTACAAGCTAGTACTTACCTCAATCTTTTGTGAGCATGTTGTACCTACTCCTTGAGTCCACATGCTCAAAGTAATTCATCTGTTTTACTTGTTTAAGAATTTGGGAAGGTAAATATTCAGGCCGGATTTGCTTAATTAAATGAATTTCCAGAAAAACGAGAACATCAAATAGCAACCAGGGTTTTAAATAGCAATTTTAAGACCATAAATTCAATACTTATTCTGTATGCAAACCATCATGGTATTATCATATTTTCTCTCTGTATTTTCAATTAATCCATATTTCTCTCCTCATTTTCTTCCATTTTTCCCGTTCTTTTCATTTTTATGCTTCACTGTCCTTCTTTTTGTGTTCTAGATACTCTAGAATTTATAGCATAAGCACCAGGTTCACATGCAGTTAAAGTTCTGCTAATGGATTATGCTAATAAAGAAATATACTCAAGCTTTTATCACCAAACTGTAGCTTGTACCTCAGAGCATCAAGGGCCACAAGAGAAGTCCCAATCAACAACTGATTTACAAGTTTAGAAGTCAGGAGGAAAGAGACCACACTAAATCTCTCTGTTTCATCCAAAAGAGGCCATGGGGTTTCTCTCTATTTCATCTCATCTGATTTCTCACTTTCGGTGCTTAGGAATAGAGAGAGGATTTACTCGCCATGAGTTCTGATTAACACAATTTAGCTTTGTTGAATGCCATCACCCTTATCCTGCCGGATGGGGTAGTAGTGCAGGATGGGTGTCAGATTGGAATGTGGATAAATTCTACAATGTTGACTGAGTCATAAGCCTGTGTAAAAATAAAGGGAGAGCTAGGGAGGAAAATCAGTCTTCCCCTTACCACTCCCAGAGAAGGAGAGAAAAATGAAAACAGGAGAAAGAAATCCATGCTTTACACACAGCCCACCTTTTATTGGAGAGCCTTGCTCTGTATCCAAAGGCTTTGCAATTATTTGGCTATTACTTATCTTTAAACATCAGCTAAAGAGATCTAGCATTTTGGAAAGGTAATTATACCGTAATGCAGATGGTAGTAATAACAATTACCCAAGATAAGCCCTTGCAATGATCTTTACAAAGCAAAGCAAAGCAAAAGTAGTACTGACTCATGACAGACCTCCAGTGGAGAAGGCTGCAATGCAGCAGCCAGGCTGTCCCTGGAACAGTGAGAGGCAGGTGCTATCCCTCTCATCCTTGGAGGCAAGGCCATGTGGAGGTTAAGCATTTTCTAAGTTTAAATAATTCTTGATGTAGGCACAATTCCTGACAGTCTTTATTTGATGGGAATCCTAGCCCATCTCAAGTGCTAAAGAAAAAGGTTTTTTCCTTTGCCTTGTGAATACCAACTTCGGTCTCTATTCCTACACCTGAAACTGCCTGCCCCTTGAATTTATTTCTGTGGGGCAAGATTTAGCCTATAACATGATAGTTGTTGAAACAGGGGGATCTAATTGCTTAGAAATCATTAATTGCTATAAATAGATGACTTCTGGGAGTCAATGAACTATAAGCAGAAGAGACAGTGTGTTTGAATGTCATGCTTGAGCACTGGATATTTTTATGACTTGTCAGTGGTTCTGTAAAAAACTCACACAGTGAAAGGTGCCTAGTCAACCTGTACTGATGGAAATTGCCAGTTAGAAATAGATCGTTCTTGTTTTAAACCTTGACCACCCTTCTAACAAATCAGGATGTGCATTTATGATGCATTACTAAGGAAAGTTAGTATCAGCCATCCAAGAAGGGGGGATCAAGGAGGACAGCGAGGAACCACTATCCATCTGATCTTTGCTATTTTCCAGGGCATAAAATAACAACCTGTCATCTACCTTTTGCAGGTCATTTTTATCACGTTGTGGGCCAAAATGAAATTTGACCTCCATTTTCCAACTATGCCAGTGATGATAAATTTAATACACGCACAGCAAATGAATGGAAGGCCCACAGAAAGTCAGATTAGAGTGTGATTATTCATTCCTGAATTTCCACAGAGGAAAAGGGCCTCTCTCTCTTTTGAACTTGCATCATCTTCCTTCCTCCAGGTCCCACCTTGGTGCTCACACCTTGACAAGCTGTCTTGAATAATTTAACATGCAAACTCCCAGTGTTCCCTGTATGGCTAGGCCCTGTTGCTCCTAAGACTTAAAGAGGAAGGGAGATCATTTCTCTGAATCATCCCATTCTGTGATCTGATCAGGGTCCAACAAAGCAATAAATCAACATCATAAATGTCTCTTTCAAAAAATCCAGCAATAAAGAAAGCTGCTGCCACCTTGCAAAGGAGAAAGTGCCACAGAACCCAACAATCCTGCATGGCTTCATCACAAGCAACGCAAAAGTCATCGAGCTGCCAGTTAACAGTTCCTTCTTCACAGACCTGATTAATTAGCTAACATCCCTTTTAGCTGTAGGGTTTGGTTTTGTGAAGAAAGCTTACCTTTACTTTTAGTTCACTTGCTAGAAAACATTGCCAGGTAGGAGACATTCAGACTTAAATTCACCCATCACAAAGCATGAAGTACTCTGGGATTTCTTTGCGAAACATCATTCTTAAAATTCTTTGTACCTGGTGAAATTCCAACTGTCCTCAAATTCTTACTGCCCTCCTTCACTTCATACTTCTCAGTCTTTCACAGACATACCAAAGCAAAGCAACTTTTGAGAGCAACTACCTTCAGGGCTGTCTAAGCATGTAAGCCAATCGGTTCTGACCAAAATCGTTGTAATTCAACACTGTCTCATGAAATCCAAATGCCCATCAGATCTGCATAAATCGGAACCTCTAAATAACAAAATTATTTGCTTATGTCTGTTTCAAGCATAATATGCATGCATGTATGCATTCATCTCAAACTACGGTTACATCCTGCCTCTCCTCTGTTCAGATCCATCCAATTCATTCATTCAGAATGAATTGTAAACTCCCTAGCTTGGCTTACAGGATCCCTGCTCCTACTTGGATCTCATCTCCAGTTTTCTCCCTTGTTCACCTCTGCTCCAGCTGTTTCTACTAGCTGTTTCTCAAGCACACGCCCCCGTCAGGGTCAGGGCTAGAGTTAGACTTGCTGCTCCTTCTGTCTGAGACACCTTTCCTCCAAGTGTCTACAAGCTTACTCTCTTTTCAGTCAGGTCCCCCATTGAAAGAGTGCTTTCCTAACAAACCCTTTAGCAATTAGCAGCCCCTCCAACATTCTCTGTCTTGGTTTGGGTTCCTCAAGCCTAAGGCCCTGGCCCTTGGAAGCAGAATATTTATTTGAGATGTGGTTCAGGGAAGCTGGAATAAGGGAATGGGGAAGTGAAGGTGGTACAAGAGAAAGCCAATGAAGGGCAGAAGACGGAGCTGGTGATCACTGTGGGCAATCAGAACCCAGCCTGCTTGCAAGAAGGGCTGGTGCACCTACAGGCTGGTCCTGAAGAGAAACAGCAGTATAAGCAGCTCCTTACTATGGAGAACGCTCTGAGCAGAAAGTGCCGGAGAAGAGAAGTTGTCCTAAGCAAAGGACATCTTCCTCAGCTGCAGCTGAAGTCAAGGTGAGCTGAAGGGATGTGAGGCAGGACAGATCAGCATCTGTTGCCCTCTCTGCCACCCTCCTCTGCCTTCTTTCCCTGCTGTTTTTATCCCCGGCAGGGTCTCTGTTGATTGGGAGAAGGCTGTATACTGTCTGTCTCTTTTTTCTCCCCATTCCCACCCCATACATGTAAGCTCAAGAACAGAAAGTTAACAGATTGGTTCTCTGCTACATCCCCAACACCTAGAAGACTACTTGGCAGGTTTTGTTGGATTGGCTTATTCGTTTATTTACTCATGCATTTCTGTAACAAACATTTTCTGAACTGTACCTGGGCTAAATGCAAGGGGGTCTAACGTGAACATGGTACATATCATACCTGTCCTGGAGACTATCACAGTTCAGTGACAGAAACAGTCACAGAAAATAATAATAATAATAATACACGATAAGTACAACCAATGAGATCTGTACAGAGAGCTATGGGAGCAAGGGGAGGGAACCACAAATGACCCAGGGGAATCCGAGAGAGTGCCACAGAGGACATTTTAGTTGAGACTTGAAGAATGAGTAGGAGTTTGCCAATCAAAGGCAAGAAATGTGTTCCGAATAAAAGGAATGGCTTTAGCAATGGTAAGATGGCTACATGACAATACACAAATCTGGGGCATGAGATACATTGGCAGGAGTTGAACTTTGTAACAGCCATCACCCACCAGAAATAAATTCCTATTCAAAAAATAAAAGTGTAAGGCTCTGATGATACCAAGTGTTATTGAGACTATACAGAAGCAGTCATTCCCCTGCACTGCTGGTTGAGATTGTCAATTAGTGTAGCCTTTTTGGAAGACAATTGATCAATATCTAGTAAAGTTGAAAATATAATTCTCCGACAGTCAAGCCATTTCACTTCTAGGTTACATACCCAAGAGGAATGCTCTTATAAGCAAAAGGTAGCATCTATGAGGACGTTGCTGACAGCACTGTTAGTAATCAAGAAAAACTGAGGGGAAAACCTACATATGCACCAATAGGAGAATAGGTATCTATTAACAGACAATAAATAAATCATGGAATACTACAGAGCAGTTAAAATGGATAAACTAGACCTGCATTATCAACATAGAGAAATAGATTGAGATGATAAATAATATTCAAAATATAGATAAATAATAAATAATGAGAGAAGAGAGCAAGTCACAGAAGGGGTATATATACAGCATGATACCACTATGTCAATTTGAAAACTCACCAGACTCAAGACTGTGTAATGACATATACTACTACATAAAAAGTAAAAGTATAGACCAGGCACAGTGACTCACTTTGGGAGGCCAAGGCAGGTGGATCACCTGAGGTCAGGAGTCTGAGACCATCCTCACCAACATGGTGAAACCCCGTCTCTACTAAAAATACAAAAATTAGCCAGGCATGGTGGTGGACACCTGTAATCCCAGCTATTTGGGAAGCTGAGCCAGGAGAATCACTTGAGCCCAGGAGGCAGAGGTTGCAGTGAACTGAGATCACACCACTGCACTCCAGCCTGGGCAACAAGAGCAAAACTCTGACTCAAAAAAAAAAAAAGTAAAATTATAAAAACACATGTAGCAGTCTACAGAGTAGCAGTTACCTCTGAGATGTGAAACAGGGAAATGGGATTTGAAAGCAGACAAATGGAGCTTTAATGTAACTGAAATGTTTTATTTCTTAAGCAAAAAAAATCAAATGGAAACATGACAATTGGTAGCATTTGTTAAATGTGGATATGGGGGCCGGGCATGGTGGCTCATGCCTGTAATCCCAGCACTTTGGGAGGCCGAGGCAGGCGGATCATAAGGTCAAGATATCAAGACCATCCTGGCTAACATGGTGAAACCCCATCTCTACTAAAAAGAAAAATACAAAAATTAGCTGGGCGTGGTGGTGCACTCCTGTAATCCCAGCTACTCGGTAGGCTGAGGCAGGAGAATTGCTTGAACCCAAGAGGCAGAGGTTCCAGTGAGCTGAGATCACGCCACTGCATTCTAGCCTGGCAACACAGCGAGACTCTGTCTCAAAAAAAAGAAAAAAAAAAAAAAGAAAATGGATATGGGACACATGGGTGTTTCTCAGGCATTTGCACTTGTTATATTATCCTCTGTGTTTTTCTGTGTAGAAAAATTTCAGAGTATAAAAAATGGCCCAAGGAATTTCACTGGAAAGACAGATATATTTTATATAGTTTTTCAAACTATGACCTCATTTATATTGAGGTGACTCTGTTTTCTGTATGTTTCTTATTAAAACAGTAAGTCAGACACTATTCACTCTATTCATTAATCCAACGATTTATTCACTCAACAAGCATTTATTTAGTGTCCATTATATTAAAAGGTGCCATTTTACATGATAGGGGATACCTACCAGCTAAAGACAAGACTCCCTACTTCAGTGAGTATATAATCTGTTATAAGAAAGAATATATACCTTCAAATAGCTCCTGAGCACTTACATATTTAGAAATTGTATGCCATAAAACTACATCACCATAATGCACCTATGTTTTATTAGTATGTGGCCAGTATCACTGTAAAATAAAATTGGAGCCATAAATACAATATCAGCTCTTTCATATCTCAGCAGTTGTCAAGGTCTAAAAAAGTAACTGCAGAAAAGAACTTTAAACAGTCATGTTATGACTTTCCTGAGGACAAGGAGCCAAAAGTTACATCGCCAACCCTCACCCCCATTAACACAAACACTTTGGATAGAAGGAGAAAATGAAGACAAATGGTGGATCCCTCCACCTGGGTGTTATTCACGAGCAGAGTCAGCCATTTTTAAAGTCATATTGATTATTGTGGCTACTCCCCAGGCCCAGGCCTGAGAAGAAGCACTCCAGCCAAGTTCGTCTTACGTTCAAATAAGAGAGTGGCTCAATATTCATAGAATAGAGAAGGAGAATACTCGCTCTGTCCCTTCTCTCTTCTAATCACATATAATCCTCATTGCTTTCCTTGTTCATCTTTTAGATTACATGAGGAACATATAAATACATTATCCTTATGAAACAGAAAAACAAAAGTACACATAAAAATTATGAAAGTCTCTCTTCAATGCATTTACCTACCTTCATAAACATACATAATTATTTTTAACATAAGTGGCTCATAATGAAAGTAAGATCCTTTTTTTTTTCCACTTCACAAATACTCTTGGCAATCTTTCAATGTCATTGCCTATAGTTCTATTTATGGCATCTTTTTAACAGGTTCAAAATATTCTACAGTTTGGTTATATCATTTTTTTTTTTTTTAGATGGGGTCTCACTCTGTCACCCAGGCTAGAGTGCAGTGGCGTGATCTCAGCTCACTGCAACCTCCGCATCCCAGGTTCAAGCCATTCTCCTGCCTCAGTTTCCCAAACAGCTGGGACTACAGGTGTGCACCACCACACCCAGCTAATTTTTGTATTTTTTGTAGTGACAGGGTTTCACCATGTTGGCCCAAGTGATTCACGCGCCTCAGCCTTCCAAAGTGCTGGAATTACAGGCATGAGCCACCAAGCCTGGCCAATATCATCATTTTTAAGCACTCCTGTTCTGATGGACATCAGGGTGTTTCTAGTTTCACTGCAATTTTTAAATAATGTTGCAAATTCATTTCCCTGTGAAGCTCATTTCTACACAGCCAGACACTGTTTTGTAGCTGCTTCATATAGCCTGCCTCGGGGCCCAGTATAATTCAAAAACACAAGAGAGAACGACTATGTCGTACTTTTTTTGTTGTTGTGGTCCCACGAAACCTAACACAGAGCCAGGCACATGCAAAGTTCTCAAGAGATGTTCATGACTTCAGTGCATTCGTAGCCTTGATACTCCCACTGCCTCTAGTCTTCTGATGAATAGAGTGTTTTGGGGTGAAAGCTGACAAAGTGACATCTTGTACACAGTAGACATCTTAGTAAATACTAAATGATCCCCCAAACTTGAATATATCAAAGCATTGTGCCAACAAGTTGGAAAACTCTCCATGTGAGTCAACTGTCTTCTTCCTTTGCCCTCTGGGGACACAGGGGACACTGCCCACTCTCCCTGGGGCAGAGAGCCAGCCCATTCATCATTCTGCCAGGCCCCTCCAAGCAAGATACCTGCCAGGCTCCTCTCGCCACTGTCTCTCTCAAGTGAGTCCAAGCAAGGTCATTACCTGGCAACGTCAACTCTCCTTATCTCCTTGCCCCTATTTCAGAAAAGAGTCACTGACAGCAGGGATCCAGTGGCCCCTGAAGCCATCTCCAGGACAAACAAGCTTTAAAGAGTCCACAGTGCCAGTGACCGTTAGAGAGGGCAGGTCACCAAATCCGTGGGGAAGAGATCTAGGGGTGTCTGCCACTGGCCGGAAAGAGGCTCTTTCTCCAGAAAGGTTTGTGGCCCAAAGAGGGACTTACAGGAGCAATTGAGGATCCATAACCAGACAGGCAGCTCTGAAAATGAATCATGATCAACTTAACAGGGCACAGGTTTCAAAATCCAACCTGTGGTCCACACAGGGAAAGGTGAGGAGTGTGAGGAAACAAGGAAACTTCCAGATGAGAGGTAATGGACCGCCAGGCAAGTAAGAGCACAGAAAACCTCCTGCAGTTGTTTCATTAAGAATGACCAGGCCGGATGCGGTGGGTCATGCCTGTAATCCCAGCACTTTGGGAGGCCAAGGCGGGTGGATCACTTGAGGTTAGGAGTTCGAGACCAGTCTGGCCAACATGGTGAAACCCCGTCTCTACTAAAAATATAAAAATTAACCGGGTGTGGTGCCGGGCATCTGTAATCCCAGCTACTTTGGAGGCTGAGGCAGGAGAATTGTTTGAGCCCAGAATGAGCCATGCTTGGGATCTATTCTTTCAATTCAGAAATAGCAAACTATTTGAAGAAAGTGAAGCAAAAGATAGAAAATGAAGGAGAAAGACAGATGAGAGATAGAAAAAGAAAGAGAAAATAGAGAAAGAATAAAGAAGTATTTATGAGTTCATCTTTCAAATGCAAAGGCATAAAACGTCTTTGAATATAAAAATCCATCCTCTTGCCTGCAGACTCCCAGAGGGCGAGGCAATGAGGAAACCCCATTGTGAACGTCTGATGCATAATGTGAGGATCAAGGAGATAAAACTTGCAAGTTGCTCTGAGCTCTTTGAAAGAAAAGGAACGTGCAAAAGAACTTACTTAGCGTGGTTTAAATTTTGGATTACTCAGATGCAGTGGACTTGACTCTATGCCTATAGGTGCTTTGAAGTGTTCATTTAAAAATGTATGGTTCATTGTTACTCTGAAATTAAGTTGCTAGGGTGGAGCATAACCTCCAGAAATACATGTTTAAGGGATTTGCTTATTATAGATATTGAACTGAAACCACCACTGAGTCAATTCCTGTGGAGCCTCTGCCTGAAAACGAGATAAAAGTCAAGATGTTGAAAATGAAATTTTAAAGGGAAAGTACAGTATCAGTTAGAAAACTTGCACAGTCAGCCAACTGACCAACAAGTACATAATGACGGCCTCCTAGGAACACAGCATGATGTTAATAAAACTCACATTGGGCCACTAAAGAGTTAAAGGGCTTACAAGGAGCCAAAAGGGACTTTTCTGCTAAGACAGCAGCAGGAGTATTTGACTGTAGTTGAAATATTCCATACGGAGTATTAGAATCTGGTCCTTTAATGAATACTTGGCTGAACCACCGGAATATAGGTTCTTTGAGGGCAAAAAAAAAACTTTTGTATTGGTCACCATTGTATCCCCAGCCTGGTAAATAGTACCTGCATAATAAATATTTGTTGAATAAATTAAAAAATAAATGTAAGAATGAAAGGGGGGGACAGGGAAGAAAGGGAGGAGGAAAGGAAGGAAAGGAGAGGGGAAGGGAGGGGAGGGCAGAGGAAGGGAAGGGAAGGGAACAGAAGGGAAGGGAAGGGAAGGGAAATTCTTTCTATAGTAATTCTCCTGGAAACTATCCCTGGCCACGTCCACATACCCTTGAGCATCCTGAAAGATGGAAGCAGAGACTAAGAACTGGCGGGAGAGCTGTAAATATCAGGGTGAGTGCCAAAGGCATCACCTTTCCTTTGCGACTCAGTAACATTTTGTCCACAACTCCCTTGCACTTACCCCTCTGTACCATATTAATTGTTTATGGGTTGGTTTACCTGGGCATGCCTGTTGAGATAAGGGGCCTGACAGACACATACCTAGAGACCATTCACATTTTTTTTTTGGTTGGTTGGTTTTTTGTTTCAGACGGGGTCTCACTCGGTTACCCAGGCTGGAGCACAGTGGCATGATCCTGGTTCACCACAACCTCTACGTCACGGATCCAAGCAATTCTCAGTTTCGGTCTACCAAGTAGCTAGGATACAGGCACCCGCCACCATGCCCGGCTAATTGTTCTTGTATTTTTACTAGAGATGGGGTTTCATCATGTTGGCCAGGCTGGTCTCGAACTTCTGACCTCAAGCGATCCACCCACCTTGGCCTTCCAAAGTGCTGGGATTACAGGCGGGAGCCACCGCGCCCGGCCTCATGCAAGTTCATAACTGAGTGTCAGCAGCAAGAAAACTGCGTGCAACAGAAGCCATGTTTTCTTCTTACATTTTGATAAGGTGGGCACCCTATATTCCTAGTGATATGATCCTGGAACATCTAAAAGGCATCACCCAGTCCCTCATATCCCATACTGAATCATTTTACTCATCTCTGTAGTCCCTTAGAACATAATAAGAGCTCAATAAATACTTTTTAGATGAGTGGAAACTTCCTTTTAGACCAGACTAAGAGTGGTCACCGCCAGTATGACCAAGAGGGTCAAGACCAGAAGGAAGACATAATTAGCCAGAACCACCGGCTGAAAAACTAGAGTCCCCAACCAAAAAGAGAGGCTTCAGGTATAAAGGTACATGTTTACTATAATATACATATATTTAACAGAGAATTTCTGTCATAAGAATTATGATGTGAAATTCGAAGAAGGTGAAACTTAAATAAGCAAATGTTCAAAATGTGCACCTTTAACCCATCCACACAGGAACCCCACACAAACCACATGCTCTGATCTTACCCTTCTCACCTGAACAGGAGGGATCCACCGTTAGGCCGGAATATGATCACGATGTGGTGTAGTTTTTGCTCCAAACACAACACCCATGCACACAAAACTAAAGTCAGAGTCAGAATCTTTGAGACTCATTCTGCGGCAGGTTCGTACTGCAATGTCTGGGACTACGGTTAATAAACTACACATTTTCTGGATCAAAATAATCCATATTCAGTAAGCACAATATATGGCTAAACATAAGGAACCTCTGCCAATCAAGATTTAAAGTAGGTTTGGGGGGAAGCAAACTTTGAATTATTAAAACTCAGCTCTAAAAGGCAAGGCAAAGTCCAGCCAAGATCCTTTTCTTGGCTGAAGGCAACTATATCTCCATTCTGTGGGCTGAGGGCAAAAATGTCTCCCTGCCAAGATCAAGAGTTGAAGGTGAATTGCAATAAATCACCTGGGTCTTTTATGCCTGAAACAAGCCTTTGCTAAAGATGTAGACATGTTAATAAAAAGATAAAGGGCCAAATAACCCAAGCCATTTTGCCTAATGAAGAAGCTACGTTAAGATACCACAGAAGGAAGTGTAGGCAAATGATGAAAGGATGAGAACTCAAACAAGTACCCAGACCAGAGCCTCCTCACCTAAATTAAGAAGCCTGCAGTTACATGTAACAAAAATAATGAAAACAAGCTAAATTTCTAATAATAGAAAAATGCCTCAATTATCTCACCAATGAAAATATGAAGCTGCTATAAATTTGCAATAACATAGAAACATGACTGCAAGTTACATGAAAGAAAAATCAGGATACAATAATATTTGCACAGTATTATCTCAACTGTCCTATTTGAACTTACCTTTAAAAAAAAGCCAGAGGCCATATAAAAAATGCTAACGTTGGAAGCCGGGCATGGTGGCTCATGCCAGTAATCCTAGCACTTTGGGAGGCTGAGGCAGGTTGATCACTTGAGGCCAGGAGTTCGAGACCAGCCTGACCAACACGGTGAAACTCCACCTCAACTAAAAACACACACACAAAAAAAAATAACTGGGGGTAATGACACACGTCTGTAATTCCAGCTACTCAGGAGGCTGAGGCAGAAGAATCTCTTGAACTTGGGAGGTGGAGGCTGCAGTGAGCCAAGATTGCAACCACTGCATTCCAGCCTGGGTGATGAAGCAACACTTTGAATTAAAAAAAAAAAAAAAAAAAAAAAAAATTGCTAACATTGGGTTGCAATGTTACATGTTTTAATTTTTTCCTTTGATTTTTACATTTTTCTATATTTTTCACATATTTTATACAATTGGTAGGGAGAAAAGAAGCTTAAAACCCTCCGTCTCTCAGTTGTTTACTTCCTTTGAATCACAATGTCCTTCCCTAGTCGCAGTAGGAATAATGGGACTAGTCTCGCTCTCAATTTTTTTTAAATGTTTTGATGTGGCTAGGTAATGATATATAATTTGACATAAAATCAGTCTTTGAGTGATACCAGACAAAGCAAAATGGGAGATCCTATTCACTCATTCCATTAATACCTAAAGAGAGGTTACTCAATGAAGTTGAAAGGCAATATGATTTTTGAATACACACTTTTTGAACAAAGGGAACATTCCAGTTGCATATCTCATTTAGGTTAAACGACAGAAACCGCATGCATACTTATGTACACACCTCTCTAACACAGTCCCAATACCCACACAAACACAAAACAAGCCCTAACTGCCAATTTCACTTGTATAAAACACATTCTGAAAATTATAGGTTTGAAGTGCTAAAAATTTGAAGAACATACAACATCAACAAGTCAGAAAATGGTGGAAATTTTCCCCCTTTTTAATATAAAGATGCAGATCATCAACAGTCATTTGCTGAAAAGAAACTTGCTCATTTTTAAACAAGACAGAAATTAAAACTGATGTGGTTCCTGTGTTTGTTTGAGTAATGACGCAACTAGGCATTAGTTTAAATCAGCTATTGCTGCTGCAATCAAGTTTCTCCTAAATTTATCAGGCATTGTGATGCCTGATTTATTGATGTTTTTGATGTCTTCCCAATTTAAAAAAAAATTTTCTTAGCCTCAAAAGTTACTGTTTTTTCTGTAAAGCCACAAAGGTGCTCTAATTTTTCTAAAACTAGCCAGAGGAAATAAAGAATAAATAAAAAACCTGAAACCATATAAGCAAACTTGCATTAAGAAATAGAATTCAGGAAAATACCATGACAGCAGTCATCACTGTCAAATCTAAGGAGACAATTAGAAAATTCCGATTATTAAGTTTCTGTACTTCCATTGACTAGATAAAATTATGAAGAATTCCCATGAGAAGTTTGGGGCTGGGTGCAGTGGCTCACACCTGTAATCCCAACACTTTGAGAAGCTAAGGTGGGACGGTCACTTGAGGCCAGGAGTTTGAGACCAGCCTGAACAATACAAAGAGACCCTCTCTCTAGAAAAAAAAAAAAAAAGTTAATTATCTGGGCGCACTGGTGTGCACCTGTAGTCCCAGCTACTAGGGAGGCTGAGATGGGAGGAGCATATGAGCCTTGGAGTGTGAGGCTGCAGTGAGCTATGATCATCCCACCAAACTCCAGCCTGGGTGACAGAGACCCTGTCTCAAAAAAAGGGAAGGGAAGGAAGGGAAGGGAAGGGAAGGGAAGGGAAGGGAAGGGAAGGGAAGGGAAAAGGAGGGAGGAAGGGAGGGAGGGAGGGAGGGAGGGAGAAGTTTGGGCTGCCTTCCCTCCATGGTAGAGGTGAATATACTCATTCATTGCCCTGGGTGACAGAGACCCTGTCTCAAAAAAAGGGAAGGAAGGGAAGGGAAGGGAAGGGAAGGGAAGGGAAGGGAAGGGAAGGGAAGGGAAAAGGAGGGAGGAAGGGAGGGAGGGAGGGAGGGAGGGAGAAGTTTGGGCTGCCTTCCCTCCATGGTAGAGGTGAATATACTCATTCATTGCCCTGGCTGCATGGAATAAAGTGGACAGGAGAACTTCTGTGGGCATTACCTAGCCAGGGCCACTGGTCAGTAAATGTGTGTATTTTTCCATGTAAACCATCAAAAATGTGAGATCACTGTCTCTTTTGGTCTGTAAAACCATCGTTTACATGGAAAAATACACACATTTACTGACTCATAACAAATAATTATTGAGCAACTATTGTATATCAGACCGAACTAGGCAATAAGGACCAAAAGACAAATCAGGCAAGTCTGGTCCCTGCTTCATGGAACCTGCAATCAAACTCACCAAACTCAGAAATATATACATACATATTTATATTATATATTACAGTAATATGTATAATTCATCCAGTGCTATGTGCTAGGCAAAAGTGTTTTATATTATCATCCTCATAATCAAAATAATAGCTACTACTAAGCGCTAGGAACAGTCATTGTGCTAAATATTACAACCCTATAATACAAGCATTTTCTTCCTTATATTTTATTAGCACTTTGTGATGTGAAGAGTTGCTTAGAGAGGTAGAGGGAATTGTACAAAGGTCACAGATAATAATGGCAGAATGCAGATTTGAATACAGATATACCTAATTCTAGAACCCATGCTCTTAGCTACCAAGCCCATTATATCCCACAATGCACCATTATGGTCTTCCACACTGGGCCTTGTCAAAGTCATCGGCAGTGAAGAACAAGATGTTAAAATCAGATGCAATATGCATGGGGACAGGAGCCATTCAAAGGCCAGTTTCATCACTGAACAGCTGGACCTCCGTTCTGGTTGGCCAACTTCAGGAACTGATGGATGCAGGTTGGAACCAAGCCCAGGGGTCCTCTGGAAGAATCTAAAACAAGCAAGATAAAAATGTCTTCCAAACAGGTGCTGCCTGATGGCTTCTTCTTCGGGCATCAGCAAGGAGGAGGAGAACATTCCTACTGATTAGCCCAAAGCAGTTGCTCCCAACCAGGGGAAATTTTTCTCCCTGTTCCTCAGCAGAGGACATTTGGCAATATCTGGAGACATTTTCAGTTACCACAACTGTGCATAGGCTGCTACTGACAACTAGGAGGTAGAGGCCAGAGATCTCACTAAACATCCTACAGGGCCCAGCACAGCCCCTCATAATAAAGAATTATCTGGTCCAAAATGCTAATGGTGCTACTGCTGAGAAGTCCTGCCCTAAAGTATTCCTGTGCTAGCTGGTAGATTTTTCTATGAGCCATAGGCATGAACCTGTGCCCCTAATTTGCCAAGAAAGGAGAATGGCCTAGATTGTAGTCTACAAAATGGGGTGCAGAAAGAAAACAATGTGTCTTCCATTCATATCTATGTATCTTAATGTTCTTATCTCATGTATATGTTTTATCATCCTCATAAAGTAATAGTACAATAGCACATGCATACAATTTGTATATAAACAAATACACATTTACTGGAGGTATATGCTCAGAAAAGTTTACTCATAGAAGCACATAATCAGAGAATGTTGGAAATCATCAGACTAGAGAAAGGATTATTGATTTAAACTCAAGGAGATCTAGGATCAAATCCCCAACTTAGCTTCTAATTAAACTTGGTTTAACCAACTGTAAAATGGGAATAAGAACAGTCATCTCCCAAGATTGTATGACAAATCAAATTCAATTATGTACTAAACACCTAGCACATAGTACTTGCTCAACAAATGCCCATCTCCTTCACCCTCTCCTCCTCTCCTTGTCCTAGGTTTGAGGACTCTGAACAAGGCCAAAAATTATCTGTCCTGAGTGTCATCATCTGCAATCTAATTATGAATGTTCCACCTACTTTACAAAGTTGGCATGAAGGATTAAATTAGATCACTGATATTAAAGTGCTACCAAAAATACAAAGGATTTATAAATATAAAGTTTTCTTAAATTGGGGTCATACCACCTTTTATTAAGGTATTCCTGATAATCGCTTCTTTGCCCAATTTGGAAACTCAAAGGCCAGCATTCTAAAAGGAAGGGGCTTGAGTCAAATAAAAGCATGTGGCTTTTATTTTCTGCTTACCTGATTTCACCATCTTAGCTGAGAAAGTACTTAAATATTGCGAAATCAGGAATTTCAACAGTGATATATCCAATTAATCAGCATCGTGTTTTGTTATTTTTTCCCTAGAGGGAATTGATTCACAGGCTGTGAAAACACATTGCATCACACACTGACCACGCACAGGGGCACAGACGCTGTGCACCTCCTGGACTGTGCTGACGTCAAATTGCAAGGGCACGTGGCCCCGTGCACTCCCAGATCAGCACGATTCTCCCACCCACTTACGGTCGGGGATTCATGCTTGATCATCTACAATTCCAAGTGCGTATTTTTAAACTTTTGAAAATGAAGTGTGTTCATGCAAGCACTCTCCAGAAAGGTCAAAAGCAGGCGGGAGCCGTGGCGCCTTCGTCGGAGGGCACTGCACTCCTGGAACCTCTCCCAGTGAGAGCCTGGGAGAGGCAGGGAGCTCAACCCCAACCTAGATTTCTCTGGCATTTACTGACTCTCTCTCCTTACTCTCCCTAATAGAGTTAATAACAATAATAGCTCGCCATTTTAAAGCACTTCAGATTTTTTTAAATTGTAATGAATATTATCTCCTTGATTCTTTGAATTGCAGTTGCTTACTTACTTGTATCAACCACTTTAGACGTTGAACTTCTTAAGGGCACACGCAGGAACTTTTTCATGTCTTGGTATTCCCAGTGCCTGCCTAACACATGCATGGTTCATAGTAGGTGCTTAATATTCATTCCTTAAACTCGTGACTAGATGAAAAAATATTATTATCCTCTTCTAAACAATGAGAAGCCTGAAATTCAAAGATATTAAGCCGTGTGCCCAAAATATGCATTTATAAGTTACAAAAGCAGTTCTGAACTCGTCTTCTGATCTCAGTTTCACCAGAGACTTCAATATAGAAGGTAATTCTTACCTAAATGAGGTAAACAGAAAGAAAGCTAAATGTCACTCCCCTAAGTCCAGCAATGAAGGAGCTTCCAGGATACAGAAGGGGATACAAACAGAACCAGCAAATTTACTAATGCCAGTTGCCTTCTCTCGTGCCCCCAACTTTGTCCTAGATAGACAGATGTATCTGTCCCATGTGCATGCCTGGCTAGTATATCGAAGAAAAGGTAAGTTAGACCCTGAACTTCACCTTGATTCAGAGTCTGATACCATATTAGCCAGATCTCGAGATCTGGAGTGAGACGGACTGGGATGGAATCAAGGCTCAGCCACTTATAAACGTAGGTCCCTTGGGCAAGTTGCTTAACCATTTTGACCCTTCATCTCCTCATCTGTAAAATAGGGAAATTAACACAGCTTACTTCATAGAGATGTTGTAAAGATTAAATGAGTTCATACATTTTTAAATGAGCAAAACAATAATAAGTACATGGCTGTAGTGTACTAACAAATACTAGCTATAGTTTTCCTTGCGCGGGTATATTCTACCTCCATGATGCTATTTCCTACTGTTTCATCACCTAAGCCAGCCAATGTCTTATCAGCACTCTCAGGTTATTCCAAAGGCTTCCTAACTAGATTGCTCATCTACTGGCTCACCTTTCCCCAACACTTCTTTCTACACCCTTTCTACAACTTCATCTGATCATGTGACGCACTTGCCTGAACACTCATGGCTTCTCCACAGCCTAGAGGATGCCGTCCAAACTCTTTCATATAATCATCAAGACCTTTCTTGATCTAAGTCCAACTTCTCACTCAAACCACATCTCCCACGTCTTTCCCAGGTTCTACTTTGATCTTTGAGCACAACCCATATAAAATCAAAGATGTTTATTGTTTACCGATCATGCAGTTTTGATATCTGCACATCCTATAAAAACATTCTAGGTGCTGAAAGAAGTGTTAGTGAATTAACTTCATACCATAACTGACTATTGAATAATGTCATAATTAAGAGTCTGAGCTTTAGTAATAAGCAGATTAAAGTTTCAATATCAACTCTGACATGTATTAGCTGTGTGACCTGGGACAAGTTACTTAACCTCTCTGAGTCTCTAGCTGCATTTCTTCACTTGTAAAATGCAGATAATTGTCTGTTTTCTAAAGTGTCATGAGAATTAAATGGAATAATGTTTTCTAAGTATGTACAACAATGCCTGGTGCCTGGTATACTCTCAAAAATGGCAGCTAAAACTAAAAGCCTCTAGTGTACATCAACAGTAAAAAGGCTTATGGTGATAATTGGGCAACTTGTTGGGGATCCTGGAGCCAACTTGCATATCAAACTAAGCCCCCTAATGTGTAAGCCCCCAGCGAGAACCACAAGGCCTGCTTCTAGAAAAGTCAGTAAGCATCTGCTTTAAGACAGCTTTAAATAAGCACTAAGCACTCGGCAGCCCACGCGTATCTTCCTAGCCCATTCTTGCCCAAGGAAAGCTGAGACAACAATGTTTGTGTCCCTTCCTACTCTCTTAGCATAAATAACTAGGGACATACATAAGAGCATGGTCATTTCCAGGCCTACTGCAAGAGTTGACACATATCCCCTCTAGGACAGCAGTGATTAGAGATAACAGCAGCTGAAGGCAGGCCTTTGACAGGACAAAATCAGCCTTGTTGGTGGACACCTGCCAGCTTGACCTAGAGCAAAGACCCAATGGCAGTCGCCAAAGAGTCTTCATTTCATGCTTCCAATCTACTCTTGGTAACCCACAGGCTACATGTACTCCACAGCCCACCAGTCCTAGCTGGTCAGGGCACAACTGATTATTTTCCTTTTTTTTTTTTTTTTTCCTTTCTGAGACAGAGTCTTGCTCTGTTGCCCAGGCCAGAGTGCAGTGGTGCAATCTCAGCTCAGTACAAGCTCTGCCTCTTGGGTTCACGTCATTCTCCTGCCTCAGCCTCCCAAGTAGCTGGGACTACAGATGCCCGCCACCACGCCTGGTTAATTTTTTGTATTTTTAGTAGAGACAGGGTTTCACTGTGTTAGCCAGGATGGTCTCGATCTCCTGACCTCATGATCCGCCCACTTCAGCCTCCCAAAGTGCTGGAATTACAGGTGTGAGCTACCACGCCCGGCTGATTATTTTCCTTTAACTCTCACACTCTGTTGTGTGTTAACACTTATGTAACTCCAGCCTACTTTGGAAGGACAACTCCTGACGTATAGCTGTCCAGACGGAAACGTCATGACATTGTGACCTTTTTCCTGGAGCTGGAAGGTGGAAAAAAGTCCCTTCTCATCAAGCAACTTGTAATGTAGATGCAACCTAGAAAAGAGTACATATGTGTGTATGCACACACGTAATGCATATGTGCAGGCATGTGTGTGTGTGCACGTGTGTGTGTGTGTTTAACACAGAAGGAGACAGAAAAAGGAAAAGATTTCTCTGCCTCCAAATATTCTTAATTGATTATCTAACATGGGATGTTAGCTCAGGTAATTTGGGAAATTGAAATTATATGTTTGTACAGAGATAATCTATGCTTAAAACTATCTGGCGTGGTAGGAGGAACACTGATGAACAGTTGAAAAACTTGCTTCATGCAGGCTTAATATGGGGCTAATTCAGAATTACAGAGTTGGAGAGTTATGGGACTCAACATAAAGCGAAGCAGTTCACTGAGCACCGTAGCGATCAAGAAAACACACATAAAAATTCCGATCAGAATGGAATGTGAGGCAAAAGCACAATTTCCTCCCAATCTGGAATATCAGCAGGATTTGCGCTTGTTGTTTGTGGTTTTCTGGGGTGGATGGTACATTACAGTGGAGCATCAGCACTAATGCTACATGGCAGCTCCTCAGAATACCATCTGCTTCCCCGGGAACTGTTAATATAGTTGTAATTATCTACTTCTAAGCACTTTATTGGGAATATCATTTGCAAATTAATCAACTACAGACCGGTAAAACAAATGACATGCTTCCCTGAAAACAACAGCAATATTGCACATTCTTTTCCTAAGGATTAAGGGAAGCTGGAGTGAGTGAAGGGGTTTTACACACGCCTTGAAAACTGTGCCCTGTGCATAAAAGTTGAGCAGAAAGAATGACAGCGTAGCATTTTCTAAAAAGGTCTTGGGAAGATATTGGCAACAGGGAAGAGGAGGAAGACACAAAGACCTAAGAGATGGGTAGAACTGCCATGCGAGAGACAAGAGGCAGACAGTGGGCTCCAACTGACAGCTCCACAATAGTGGAGACAAAGATTCCCAGAGTCCTCTGCACCTGCTCTCTTGACTAGCGTGTGCCGCCTTCAGTCTTGCCCTCCAAATCTTCCATGCTACCTGTGGTATGTCGAAGGCCATTTCCCTCTGCCATAGGGCAAGAAGCAGGAGTGTTAAGGGGAAAGAAAGGGAATGCCGGAACACTAATCCTTAACTCCCCCACCATCACTGAAATGCTCACCCCCAAGCAGGTACAGATCTGTAAGCAGAAAAGCAAAGCGATGCCTGAGACCAAAGGGAGAAAAAGGCAAAAGATCTACTCGGCAGAAATGGCACAGGAGAGTCAGGGTACTTTGTATTTATGCAAACACCAAGTATGTCGCCTCGTGCTGCTCATTGTAACCAACAAAATGGCTCTAAATCATGGGTCCTTAAGTCTGTGGCTTCAATCCAGAGGTCCAGCAGAAAAAAAGAATCTTAATCACCATTACAGAGAGCCCTAAGTGCACCTTCCTGTAGCAGCTAATCCAAGAGCCAAAAGACAAGGAAATACCGCCCTTGCTCTCCTCTGAAAAGGCCCTGCCCCCCAACCTGGCTCTCATCTGGAAAGAGAAAGACTCAGTCTCCCCAGGATATACCAGGCTATAACAAATGGCCTTCCTGTGATTTTACCAGCATCTTATCAGCCCATACTTCACACAGCAAAAGAGAATCAGAGAAGCACACGCAGAGAGAATGGGACTGTGCACACTTGCGTGGGACATGGAGTATGGTTTATGTGATCAGCTTAGGAAGACCCGAGCTGACCTTCACTGATTGAAATGATGGCTTATTGGCCTCATTAAATTCTTGTTAAAAGAATTACTAAGACTTTTTTTGAGAGAGAGAAAAAAAAATTATTTGGAATCAGACAATCCTGGTAGTGAATCCTGCCTTTGCTAATGACCAGTTGCTTAATCACATTGTGCTTGAGTTTACTTTTTTAATCAATGAGGTTCTGATCTCTTTTTAAAGGGGTTTACATGCAACTTTGAAATACTTATTACAGAAGAAAATAAAGACAGAAATGAAGACATTTTAAATCAAACTTAGAAAGGTTTGACAGAGAGAAACTGAAAGAGAAAATGAAATAATACCATATGAACGTCCATGGTTTTCCTCCGTCCTGTAGGTACAGAAGGAATGGCCAAGAAAGCTGTAGTGGGGAGATATCCACACTGAATTAAAGCAAGAAACATTTATTGAGCATTTACTATGCTAAGCAGACTGACTTGTCATACCTTGGGATGTGGCTGTGAGAATGTGCTCTCCTATAGAGAGGGCAAACACTACGTCTTCTTAGTTCTTACAGTTCATCTCTACTCCAGACTAGAAAAAGTGAGATAAATAAATGTTCTAGGCATGGAGCTAGGTGGATAGAATGACTCATTTGACTTTTTGTCATCTGCTGTTTAAATGTGTGTATAAACTTCCCAGGTAGGTATTTTCACCAAGTGTATTTGAGACAAGTATTATTTATCCAGCCTGCCTGATCAGACCTCCCCACTGTCTGGAACAACCTCACAACAAAGGACCATCCATTTGGCAGCCCTTTTTTTTTTTTTGAGACGGAGTCTCTCCCTGTCGCCCAAGCTGGAGTGCAATAGTGTCATCTCAGCTCACTGCAACCTTCGCCTCCCGGGTTCAAGCAATCCTAGTGCCTCAGCCTCCCAAGTAGCTAGGACTACAGGCGTGCACCACCACACCCAGCTCATTTTTGTATTTTTAGTAGAGATGGGGTTTCACCATGTTGGCCAAGCTGGTCTCAAACTCCTGGGCTCAAGTGATCTGCCCACCTCAGCCTCCTAAAGTGCTGGGATTACAGGCGTAAGCCCCCACACTCGGCCCATTTTGCAGCTAACTTCTTAAAACCTGGTGTATCACGGAGCTGACTTACTCAAAATCTGCTCTTCTTCAGGAGGAGATAATGAGGTTATTTCACAGTTGGGAAAATCCACTGAGACTTTTTTTGCCCTTCAATTTTTGTTTTTGTTCTTGCTTTTGTTTTTCTCTTCCAAATTATTTCTTCCATGAAACATAGCGTCAAAAAACAAAACAAAACAAAACAAAACAGAAACCCTCTAGGGCCCTAGTCTCTTCCTTATTTAAATATTTGAAGTGGATTTAAAGGAACAGTTTCCAGAATATACAAACAAACCTTAATACCAAAAAACAGATAGAAAGAAAATCTTACACAAGACGGAATGAAGTTAGTAAGCACCCCTTAGATTTCCTGATCAACCAAGCTTCTCCCTGAGAAGAGAGTATTCAACAAGCTTCAAGAGCTGGTTTTGAAACTGTGACCGTAGGTGCATTGTTTAAGCTCTCTGTGCCATCATCCTAAAATGGAACTAAGTAATATACCTACCACTGTTATAAAGATAACATAAGAGATAACACATTCAAAGCACCTGACACATAGTAGGTCATCACTATGCTGGGTCTGCATCTCACTTACAAAGCCTGGGGCAGCCTTCAGCAGACCCTGGAATGACAGTAATGTGTGAATACATGCATGTGATGAGTTGAGGCAAGGAGAAGCATAAAATGTGAGCTAAGGACATGAAGAGTTTATTTGTCCCTTAGGTATTTTCTCCCAGCGATCTCAAGCAGAACTTCAGCTAGCTTGTACCACATTCATCTTCTGAAGAAACAACAGATCATGAAGATGATTAAAGAATTGTAGCCCTGCTTCAACTACCTGAGATGTGAAGGCAGAATTACCAATGGGTTGAGCAATTGTAGGAATCTAAGATTCCTTCTTGTCATATGGTCTTCTTAGACCATTCCATACCTTCACAGAAGTGGGCCCCAAAGACACTAGAATGTGGCAAATTGGAGGTGTCTAGTTAGAGGCTACTGCCGTTGTTCAGGTAAAAGAGCACGAAGATATGGAGGCTGTTGGATGGCGACCATGGGGACAAGAGAAGGGGCCTCGTATAAGAGAACATGGAAGGTAGGTGTGGAGGCTCATGCCTGTAATCCCAGCACCTTGGGAGGCTGAGGCAGGCAGATCACCTGAGGTCAGGAGTTTAAGATCAGCCTGGCCAACATGGTGAAACTTTGTCTCTCCTAAAAATACAAAACCTAGCCCTGTGTGGTGGTGCATACCTGTAGTCCCAGCTACCCAGGACACTGAGGCAGGAGAATCACTTGAGCCCAGGCAGCAGAGATTGCAGTGAGCCGAGATTATGCCCCTGCATTCCAGCCTGGGCAATAGAGCGAGACTCCATCTCGAAAAAATAATAATTAAAAAAAAAGAGAACATGGAAAGGTAGAAGTATCAGAATGTGGCAATTTATTTGAAATAGCCAGTGATTTTCCCCTCATTTTAGCTAAGGTGCATTCTTCTAACTTTTTTAAAGAAATGTGTAATATTTATACAAAAATCACGAAAGTTTTTAAAAATTGTTAAAATAAATGACATATTCCAAAAAAGGAAGGTACTTGTAATATTCTAAGGCTTTAATCTTGAGTGCCTGGGAGAGAATGCTGGCACAATTCATACAAAGTTAGAAAATCAAGACAAACATGTTTTCCTGTGTGTGGATAGGAAAATGGTGATGAATTTACCCAGAGACCTGTTTAATCTAAAATATTACTAGGGTGCGAAGAAACAATGGCATATAACAAGTGTTCAATAAATGCTTGTCAAAGGAATAAATAAATGACATACACTATCTGCTCTGAGAATTAAGGAGCACCAGATAAAACAGCTAAGCAAGACTTTTACCAAGTCTGGTACACAAAAGATGAAATGGTAATGATAGCTGCAGGAAAAAAGAGATTCCACAATGAATTTGAAAAGCCCTGGACAAAATCATCCACACAAGTTTCTTCACATCTTGAAGGATACAGAGAAACTAGCAGGTGGATGAGGCAGTCAGCGAGCAAAGAAGGAGGTAGCTCTTATCAGCAAATACTAGCAAGAATACAGGGCTGGCCCATGCTGTGGATACCCCGTGCAGACTAACGATTTCTCACCTTTTCAAAAAGCCATTCAAATATTGCTTAAACATTTATTTAAAATAGGGGCTGAGAGTTTCAGATAGGAAGGATGCAGAAAGGAACATTATTCAATCTTTTCTAGAATGTTCCCAGCAATTCAGCTCTGGCCCAGACTTCCATCGCCTACTCAGCAAACTGGTTACCAGCATCCCGCCTCTTCAGGAAGTGGTTTAGGAACTGTTGCTCAATGTGCCTCTTGAGATGATCAGCGCCCAAGCAGCAATCATGGAGAAGATAACCACATTTAGTCTTTTTCCTGAATAGAGTGATTCTATATTGCTTTTCTTTCATCTCCAGTGACATTTCCATGTCCCTTTGAGATTCATGCCCCAATGTTCTTGATTCTGCTTTGCCTGAGATGCACATTCATAAGGTCAGTCCTCTTCCAGTACAATCACCAAGTACAAGGTGGGGACCACATAAACTTCTTCAAATTAAAACAACTGTAGTGCTATTTGTGTGGGACAAGAAAGAGGGGCTTATTTTCCCCCTTAGGATTCCAAATTTTCAGCTGCTTCTGAAGTAGTGGTGGCAGAAAGGTGAGCACACAGGGTAACTGGTATCCAGCCAAACCTCTTGGAGATGTTTTATGGCCCCACAACCCTTGGCAAAAGTGCCAGGAAGCCCGCTCTGCCTTTCTGCAAATGCCAGCACACCACCGGGGGTGGTCACACCTGGGCCAGCAGCGTGCTTTGAACTCTTGTTATCTGGCAGCAACCGTCCCTGAATCTCTCTCCAAGGCTGAGAGCAGCTGTCAGATCAATGCCTGCAGACTGGGATTGCTACATTCCCAGGCCGAATCTCATAAACAGCAACCAGGTTATCTGCTCCGTCATACTGGGCTCTAGCTTGCCCTGAATTCTTCAGTGAAGGAGTCATTTTTCTGTCACTGCCTGCGTCAACGCCTCTACCCCATGTGAGCCACCATCAAGATAAAGCCTCAGGGGAGGGGTCCTGCTCAGTTAACAATCGATCAATCAAAGAGTTGTCTCCATTATTCTCTGAACTCTTACCTATCTTCACTAAATATCTACAGCCACTGGCTGGACTCCAGAGGCCCCTCCTCCCCTCCTCCAAACACGAATGCTTCTGGGACTAGTCATAAATATGATGTTTGGATATTTGATGATCAGTGTGTGACACCTCAGACCTGGTACTGGAGGCCATACAGACATGAGCCAACACGAAGGCCACTTCCACATTCTGAGCTCACACCTCCACCTGCCCATCCCTCCTGTTGAGAGGCCCCATGGAGGGAGTTCTTCCTGCTGATAATGCCTAGTCACAGAGTCCCATCAGTAAAGAGAAGTAATTTCTTTCTTTAGACAAATTTTAGATATAAAGTTTGAGGATTTCTCTCCTTAGAAATAAGTCAATTCATTCTGAGGACTAATATCCATAATCTATAAGGAACTTAAATCAACAAGAAAAAAGAACCCCATTAAAAAGTGAAACAAAGGAGATGAGCAGGCACATCTCAAAAGAAGACATACAAGCGGCCAACAAACATATGAAAAAAAATGCTCGATATCACTAATCATCAGAGAGATGTAAATCAAAACCTCAGTGAGATACCATCTCACACCAGTCAGAATGGCTATTATTAAAAAGCCAGAAAATAACAGATGTTGGCGAGGTTGCAGAGAAAAGGAATGCTTATACACTGTTGGTGGAAATACAAATTAGTTCAGACACTGTAGAAAGCAGTTTGTAGATTTCTCAAAGAAATAAAAATAGAATTGCCATTTGACCCAGCAATCCCATTACTGGGACACAGTCAAAGGAAAATAAATCCTTCTACCGAAAAGACACCTACACTCACATGTTTATTGCAGCACTATTCACAATAGCAAAGACATGAAATCAACCCAGGCACCCATCAATGGTGCACTGGATAAAGAAAATGTGGTACATATACACCATGGAATACCACACAGCCATAAAAAAGAATGAAATCATGTCCTTTGCAGCAACATGGATACAGCTGGGGGCCATTATCCTAAGCAAATTAATGCAAGAACAAAAAATGAAATACTGCATGTTCTCACTTATAAGTGGGAGCTAAACATTGGGTGCATAATGACAGAAAGATGAGAACAATAAACACTAGAGATTCCAAAGGGGAGAGGGAGGGAGACAAAGGTTGAAAAACTACCTATTGGGTACTATGTTTACTATTTCAGCCACTGGATCACTAGAAACCCAAAGCTCAGCATTATACAATATACCCAATTAACAAACCTTCACATGTACCTCTTGAATCTAAAAAAAGAAAAAGGAAAGAAATAGGTCCATTTGTTTTACAATTCCTTTGCACAACTCTAGGAACTACTAAAAGAAATAGCAAATACTCACCCACTCATCCCATAACAAGATGGTGGGGAAAAAATAATGAGGATGTCTCCAATACTCACAAAAGAAACTGTAACATTATTTTTCAAAATTTTTACAGACAAAATACATCTTAATTCATTCAACTTTTTTGAGGAAACTTTTAGAAGAGAGGGAATAACAAAATTGAACAGAGAATGAGACTGGGAGCCACAGATTTAGGGAAAGAGAAATGAGAAAAAGATATATAATGTTTCCTTCCAAAGAGTTCTGAGTTTGGACATTCCTTAAATTTTTATTATATTTTATTACATATATATTAGTATTAGTCAATTTATTGAACACTTACCAGGTGTCATGTGCTGTCTACACATTTTATAAGCATTAACTTGTTCACTTTATTTAATCTTTATGGCAAATCTAAGACGTACGATGGTATTTTCTTCATTTCATACCTGAGGAAATTAGACAACTTGTCCAAGGTCACAGAATGAGAGATGGCAGAACTTGGTTTTTATCCATGTCTTTCCGCTCTTAATATTTGGCTGAATTAACTCCCACACAAAAATAAAATTTCATATAAATAAAATGTATTACTAATCTTTACCACCAAACATAGAGGAGATACTTGCATATGCATCATAGTACAGGAGAAATGTATAAAATGGTAAGTTTTGGCTGAGTGCAGTGACTCAGGTCTGTAATCCTAGCACTTTGGGAGGCCGAGGCAGGAGGACCACTTGAGGCCAGGAGTTCAAGATTGCTGTGAGCTATGATCACACCACCGTACTTCAGCCTGGGTGACAGAGCAGACCCTCACTCAAAAAATAAAGTAAAATTTTCAAAAGCTTGACAATGAATGGGCTTGTTGTGCTTAAATTAGCTAGTTAAAATGATTTAGTTTGTTCCAATAACAGTAAGACCTTTCTTCACTCAAAGTTCACCATTCTTTCTGCAGGAGAATAAAAATGTTCTAGAAACATCCCAGATACTGGAGTATTTGGAATGTTAATTTTAGCAAGTCCCAGTGTTTGGAACATCTGCCTCACTGAGAGATATCCATTGACAACACACGGAGGGGAAGGTAAAGAGTACAAGAGAAGCGTATAATTCAGGGACCATCTCCAAGGGCAAAAGATATCATCATGATGTTTGACTCTGGACTTGAGTCAAAAAGCAGAGGAGGCTAAAAAATGTGCTTTCAGTTGTCAAGAGAATAAATCTCATCCTCCCATCCTAGAGGCGGAGAGCGGAGCTCATTAGCATAGAGTAGAAAGTCCTCCAGGACTCTTCATCAACTTTCTGTCCACACCGCGGTGCATTACGCTTGTAAGAGACAGTACCTTGAGGTAGTTAAGAAAACAGGCTCAAAGCTAGGCTGCATCTCTTGATATCCCAGCTTTTTAACCTGCTAAATACATCAACTTTTCTGTGCCTCGATTTCCTCACCCATCAATGGGAATAATAATACTTATAGAGTTATTGTGAGAATTTGATGAGCTGATGTATACAAAGGGATTGCAATTTTGTCCAGCAAATGGCCAATGCCACATACAAATGTCTGTTGCCATTGTTACAAAAATTTAAAGTGATTACACTGAACCCCTCCTTCCATATTCTATAAGCAGCATCCAACTCCCTAACAGAAATTCTTGAAAAGTCCAAGGTTATACTGTAGCACCTTCTTTTAAAGGTCCTAGGGAAATGGCAAAAGTCTAATTAAATTTGTTCTCAGAAACAAAAATTGATTTTCTTTTTCAATAATTCTATTAATTGAATCTCCTCCTTCACCTCAGCCAAAGGCTAGAACTTTGAAGAACAAACTCCTGTCTTTGTCATTTAAATAAGTTAGTCTTATACTACTTTGTCAATAATAACACCTTTTAGTGGAAGTTAAGCACAATACTAAACTTGCTACTAATGCATCTTATGCCACCTCTCAAATAATCAAAATAATGCAAATATAAACCATCCTTATACATAAGAATTAGCAAAAAAGAAAAAACAAAACTAAGCAAAAAATTATACCTAAAGCTGGCAGAGTTGCAACTAGGCACATATACTCAAGCATATATTTTGGGTAACAGTGTAAAATGTTTTGACCCTTTTGGAAAACATCATGACAGTACGCTTTTAAAAATTATAAAATTTACTCCTATAAATTTATATTTAAAAACTATTCAAAAGATGAAAGCTATAGGCAGAAAGACAGCAGGGTTTTTGTAGTAAAAGTAAAGAATGAAATATACATATTATAAATTGCTTTATTTTCTCAATTTTATGGTACTTTTTTGGATTTTTTTTTTTTTTTTTTTTCTGAGATGGAGTCTCACTCTGTGGCCCAGGCTGGAGTGCAGTGGTTCAATCTCAGCCAACTGCAACCTCCGCCTCCTGCGTGCAAGCAATTCTTGTGCCTCAGCCTCCCGAGTAGCTGGGATTACAGGCACCCGCAACCACACCCGGCTAATTTTTGTATTTTTAGTAGAGATGAGGTTTCACCACGTTGGCCAGGCTAGTCTTGAATTCCTGACCTCAAATGATCTGCTTGCCTGGGCCTCCCAAGGTGCTGAGATTACAGGCATGAGCCACTGCACCTGGCCCTTTTTTGGATAATTTTTAACATTTCTGAAGTTAAACTACATCTTGTTTTCAGTGTATACATGTAAAGTGGTGATATTTCTTTTCTTCTTTGAAAAGCTGTTATGAAAGCAATGATGCATCTTAAAATCAGTGGCATCTTATGATCAAGAAAATGCAATAGTATGCCATCATTAAAAATAGTAACTATGGAAGTCATACAGAAACATGAAAATATAGATTACAACCACATTAAATTGTATATAATTTAGGGCTAAAGAAGAAAGGACAATATAGACAAACTCAGTTTGACTTACAAGTAAGTTTTTTCTTTCTTTCACTTAGCATTCCACAAATGTTACTAGGATACTACACATGTGTTAACAGTTTTCCCTTTTTTAAGAAAGAAAGAAATATTCCTTCTCTGAGACTCAATTCCTATAAATAAGATGGAAGTCAAAAGTCAGCTAAATGTTCTTATTGATGATAAGCCAAAAACTCAAGAGTTTAATTCTTATCACCGTCTTACATTCCAGTAAGAGCTGAGTAGGGGCATTGATGGGAAGGGGCACGACAGCGTCATTACTGCGTGCAGTAGCCCTGTCTTCACACCCTGGGGGCTGCAGTGGGTTGGGAGGAAGCCCAAAACCGAACCAAATCCCTCAGATCGATTATGGAACCCATGCAGACTGCACACCTACTGTCACATTGGACCAAAAGAGAATTGGGATCCATAGAAAGAGGGAGAATGGAGATAAGGCGTGAAGAATAGGACAGGTACTCAAAAATGGGAAAGCGGTCAGTAGGTTGCTGAGGAGACGGGAAATAAAGAGAGCTCTGAAAGGAGAAAAAGCTTAATGAGAAACAAAAGACAGGGTGTACTAGAACATCCTCAAAGACACATCATAGAGGTTTTTGTTAAAGGAATAAATGACAGAATGACTTAGCGATGCCTAAATGCTAACACAATACCTGGTCTGGCGTGTGCTGTCATTCTTTTAAACACTTACTCATTCACTCATTCTGAAAATATTTACTGAGCATCTGTTATATGGCAGGCAATCATCTAGACAAGACAAAGAAAGCAGTGAAGAAAACAGACAAAACTCCATGCCCTCAAGGAGCTTACATTGTGTTGCAAATGGCGGCAAAGTGGAAAGGGGAGGTGGAGATGACTGATCATGATAAGCAAATAAAGAAAACAAACAAAACATGAGATAATGATGCCTGCCATGGAGAAGTGCAAGAGTTCAGGGAGATGAGAGTATTTGGGGGTAAGAGAGAAGCCTGCAACTTTAAATTGCATGCTCAGGAAAGACCTCACTGAAAAGGTGATGTTTGTGAAAAGACTTGAGGAAACTACAAGAGCAAGTCACATGGATATCTAAGGAAGGGGGCAAAAACAGCAAGTGCAAAGGCCCTGGGGTAGCAGCACATCACGCATGTTCAAAGATCAGCAAGAAGCCCAGTGTGAATGCAGGAGAGATGAGCACAGAGCTGGAGAGACTGGGGCTTCAGAGACAGTTTGAAGATCACAACTTTTACTCTGAGTGACATGGGGAGCCCCTGAAGGGTCTTGAGCTGAAGAGGGGAATGATGGAACTAGTTTTAACAGAGCCTGCTGCTAGGTTGAGAATAGTCCACAGGAGAAAGGAAAGAATCAGTGAGGTCACTTTGAAGCCTGTTTTAATAACCTAGCTAACAAGCTTGGATCAGAGCAATAATTGAAATACACTAAAGAGTGTTTAGGGCCAGGTGCAGTGGTTCACACTTGTAATCCCAGCACTTCGAGACGCCGAGGCAGGCGGATCACGAGGTCAGGAGATCGAGACCATCCTGGCTAACACAGTGAAACCCAGTCTCTACTAAAAACACAAAAAATTAGCCGGGCCTGGTGGCAGGCGCCTGTAGTCCCAGCTACTTGGGAGGCTGAGGCAGGAGAATGGCGTGAACCCAGGAGGCAGAGCTTGCAGTGAGCTGAGATAGTGCCACTGCACTCCAGCCTGGGCGACAGAGTGAGATTCTGTCTCAAAAAAAAAAAAAAAAAGAGTGACTAGATCCCAGTCCCAGAGGTGTTTTGAAGCTGGGTCCCATGAGATTTACAAATGGATTGTGTATGGTATGTGCTAGAAAGAGTAGGGTCCAGGGTGACCCCCAGCTTTGGAGGTCTGAACAAATGGAAAATGGAGCTTCTAGGTGCTAAGATGGGAAAGGCTGTGGGAGGAGTAGGTTTAGATGGAGAAAATCAAGAGTCGCCCGTGGGGACGTCGTAAGTTTGTGAAATGACGAGATATTCAAGCAGAGTTGTCCTGTTGACTGGAGCTTAGGTGGAATGAACATCTGTACAAATGATCAAAGGACAGAAAAATGAGAAATTAAAACTGAGAATGGGACCAAATGAAAGGAGGGAGTCAGCAAGATTAAACAATAATACTAATAATAAAATAAAAGAGAGAGGGACAAAGAGGAAGAAATCGCCTACAAAACAGGGGAAAGGATGAGAGGGAGGCGAGGTGAGAGCCGCTTCCAAGTGCTCACATTGTCAGGTAATCCTCCCATCTACCATTTCCCCTTTTGCCATTCTGCTAAACTAAGAACATGTGTCTGACTCTGCCGCCTCCTGACACTAAATACCAGTGACATGATGATTTCCTGTACGTTTGTCTTAAATGTGCTCATGTTTGTCTGAAATGTGTTCATTCCGGCCGGGCTGTGGGATCACAGGAAATTGGAAATCTGGTCACAGCTCAGAGGCACCCAGCCTTCTGCATCATACACTGCCGACCCAGCCTGCATCCTCTTTAATAGCTGTTCACCGTGGAATAAGAATTGTTCTCAGGTCTTTCCTCTGCACTCCTGACTTAGGCAGGCTGGGGAAAGGCTGTTCACCATTAATAAGGAGGATTAGGGAGACATGAAGAGAGGGAAGGTGGAAAACGAGGTGGGGAATTCCCCAGTCAGCAGCTTTCTCTTGTCTGCTCTTGCCTGCAGTTAGGTACCAAGGCTGATTTAAAGCGAAGAATTAGCTCCTCTGGAATAATCCCAGAAAGGCTATCTTGCAGCCTTTCCTTTTGGGTTTATTTCTTTGGTTCTGCGTTTCCACAGCAAAGCTGGAGGAGCTAAGGTAACCCAAAAGTCCTGGGGCTTGCCTTCCCACTTACTGGCTGTGTCATCTTGGGCAAGTCACACACCCTGTCAGTGCTAGGCTGTCTCATTTGGAAAAATGAAGATAATTAGCGATTGCCTTCCAGAAGGCAGGATGCCCAGCCAGATGATCTGGCTCAACCCCTTCCAGCTCTGAGGTCTATGATCGTGTGATGTTTATAGATAGTGAAATGCACAAGGGCAGGAGTTGAGAGATGTGAGCAGGAAACAGATGAGCTCGGTCACTCTCCCACACCCCCTCCAAGTGGAACTTCTTATGCGATCTTCAGCTACAAGAGAAAAACCGCTATCTTGGTTCTCTGTTATGTGCAGAGTAGTGGAACAAGAAACAATGAGGAAAACCGCATACTTTGCATTCAACCAAAGCTGGGTTTGAATTCTTTGTTCTAACATTTCTTTTTTTTTTTTTGGATACAGAGTCTCGCTCTGTTTTCCAGGCTAGAGTGTAGTGATGCAATCTCAGTTCACTGCAACTTCTGCCTCCCAGGTTCAAGCAATTCTCCTGCCTCAGCTTCCTTGAGTAGCTGGGACTATGGGCGCACGCTGCCATGCCCGGCTAATGTTTTCGTATTTTTAGTAGAAATGAGGTTTCACTGTGTTGCCCAGGCTGGTTTCGAACTCCTGAGCTCAGGCAATCTGCCCACCTCGGCCTCCCAAAGTGCTAGGATTACAGGTTCCATCACTTCTTACAACATAGCCTTGCGCAAATGACTTCCATTCTTATGTCTTAGGGGACTCATCTGTAAAATGAATATAGAATAACACCAAGAAATCCAGGTTGTTGAAAATATTAAATAAGATGATATCAACACAGAGCAGGTGGTCAGAAATTAAATAAACAAATACATAACTAAGAAAATAAAGATGATAACTTTAAAATGCCAAGTTTATCAGTCATGGTACAGACATAAAAACAGAAATCATTCTAGATATTTTAGACAGGAGGTACTTAATACAGAGGATTATTTACTCAGTCAGTTACTGGGTGACTGACAAGCACCCAGCATCCCCTCACCTCCAACCTCAGCTCAGGCTCTGGACCTCCAAGCCCCAGCCTGGGCCTAGGATTCCAGTATCCTTATTACCTGGGAGAGAAAATCAGACATTAATGAAAAATCTGAGAGCAGATTGACGAGAGGAGAGCACTGGGCACCGGAGTTGTTGGGGCACAAAATGGTGATGAGAGGCAAAAAGTAACTTACACGATTGCCTAGTGCTTGCAAGGAACACCTTTTTCCTAGTCTTAGTTACCATGGGGGAAAGATTTCCCTGGGAAACAGCTGTCTTGCCCCGTCCAATTGCAGTGGGGGAATGGAGTGATTCTTTTGTTTGAATTTGGGAAGAACAACTGAGTCTGCGTAGCTCAGCTCAGCTCCATCCTCATCTTGGGCACCAGCTACTCTCAGGCAGCTGGCATTCCTTGTGATTTCAGCAAGCACCAGTGGGATGGGGGAACATCCTGCAATGACTGGATGGAGAAAGTGACCTAATCCTTGGTTATAGTGACGAGCTATTTGCTTCTCACGGACAAACCTAGAATCAGCTCCCATAGAAATAAAGATGATGCCATTTTAGCTGCCATTTTGACTCTCTTATTTCTCAATTTGTTCAAAGCCCAGGTAGGCATAAAATACTACACAGCCATAAAAAAGGAAGAAACTATGTCCTTTGCAACAACATGGATGCAGCTGGAGGCCGCTTACCTAAGCAAATTAACACAGGAACAGAAACCCAAATACCAGATCTTCTCACGTATAAGTGGGAGCTAAACATTGAGTCCTCATGGACATAAAGGTGGCAACAGTGGACACTGGGGACTATTAGGGTGGGGAGGGTAGAAGGGAGGCAAGGGTTGAAAAACTAACTATTGGGTACTATGCTTGGTACATGGGTGACAGGATCATGCATATCATCCCAAACCTCAGCATCAAGCAATATTCCCAGGTAACAAACAGGCTCATGTACCCCCTGAATCTAAAATAAAAGTCAAGGGAAAAAAAAAAAAAAAAAAAAAACCTAGGTAGGGAATAAAGATAGGACCCCTCAGAAGCTCCCAACAATGAGGATTACACATGGTCTTTGATCTAATACTGCCTAAACATACCCATTACAATTAGTAAGAATTATCGTGAACCAATTAAGGCTGTAAATTGTTCTCATTATCAAAAGTTGATATTTATCGGCCAAAGTCCGTCTTTTTGTTTGCCAGTGGATTTATCTTCCTCCTCCAGTTGTTGTCAGGGTTATGGGGGAATCTGTTTAAAATGCAGATATGTAGGCTTCAACCCCTGGGATTCTGAGTCAGTCACTGTTTCTTTTACAAACACCCCAAGTGACTGCCATACTTTGGGACGCAAGGTCTATAACTAGTGATTCTCAACCTTGGCTGCACATTGGAATAACCTGAAAAGCTTTAAAAAAATACTGAGGACTGGGCCCCACTTCCAGAAATTCAGATTTCATTGATTATGGATGAAGCTTGGGTATCTGAATCTTTTTGTTGTTGTTGTCGAGACGGAGAAGTCTTGCTCTGTCACCCAGGTTGGAGTGCAGTGGCACAATCTCGGCTCACTGCAACCTCTGCCTCCCAGGTTCATTCAAGTGATTCTTCTGCCTCAGCCTCCTGAGTAGCTGGGATTACAGGCACATGCTGCCATGCTCGGCTAATTTTTGTATTTTT
>NW_012104176.1:709455-764455 GCF_000951045.1 Mandrillus leucophaeus | reverse complement strand
ACACTACCTGTTTATAACAGACGTGACTGACAGAAGGGAAATATTTTAAAAGTCCGTAGAGGGTGGTTGCATCTTTGGGTTTTCTATTTAGCTTCAGGAAAAAATACTTTCTCCGGTTATAGTTTCACTATTTGATCATAGAAAACTGAGTTCATTACAGGCATGAGGTCAATGCTGTGTTGATCTCTAAGCCAATGATAAACTGGCATTACAGGCTTGTTTTATTTATAGAGAACGATGATATCAAATTAGATGGGAAGGAAGAGAGGGAAGAATTTAGCTCCAATTAGAATAAGTGTCTCTGGAAGGCATCTACTACCAGTTTTCTAAAAATATAAGACAATGTCATGGATTCTATCTTTGTCTTTTAAAAAATCAGAGGAGAAAAGTAAGACACGTACACACTACTGTGGTTATGCGCTAATTCAAAGGACCCGCTTTACGTAGAAGTAAAGTAACCTGGGAAAGTAATGCATCTTGTTCATTTCCACCACGTAATCCAATAAAGACACCCCAGTGGTCACTGGCTCAGCTCATCATACTAGTTGGGCAAAATGAAACAAAGTAAGATCGGCTTTTTTTTTCCTGTTCTGTTCTTTCTTTTTAGGATAGTCCTCTATTACAAGTATTTGCAGCACGAAAATAAAACATCACACTCTAGAGGAATAATGGAGACATGTTAGCCTCTGCAAGAACTCCGCACCACAAATTTTTGGCTCTTGGCACTTCTGAAATACTCATTTTGGGAATATTGTTTAAGGCAAGGTAAGCGGACATCAGTAATCTTATTTTAGTAATGATGCATCAAGAAAAAACTCCACTAGCCACCTAACGACCACCAAGGTACCCAGAATCTAAAGAAAAAAAAGTCAGAGAAGCGTCCACTTACGAATTCAGAATCTTAAATCCTAGGGGGGTGGTGACTTTAAGAAACTGACATTTATAAGAATCAAGAAAGGAAACCCTCAGTAAAAAATGGGGTGAGCAGAAGCTCTTGGGCCCTTAATATAGTTTATCTTTCACATAAAGGTATCTTGAAAACCTTTACACAAGTCCTTTATGAGGGAATAATTTCTGAGCTGGGGCAGACAATGGTCTTTCAAATCCATTCTCAGTTTAGAAAGCATTTGTAAGGAGGATTTTTCCCAGCCACCGCATGAGAAGTGTCTGATGCCCTTGGAAATCTCTGTAATTAACAATAAGCCTCTTTCACAATTGAAAGTGGACCCTCATACCCTAAAGTAGCACTGATGTTTCTATTTCTGACCTACACCCTTCATTTTATGCCATGTCTTTGTAAAACCCAAGGGCAAGAACAACCTGGAGAGAAAATTTCAAATTTTGGACCAGAGCCACCAAATCAATAATGGCGGAACAAAATGAATTATCAACCTCCACTGCTTCAATCACAGGGAAAGGCAAGGAGTTAGCCAAAAGAGAAACGGCGGTCAATGTTAAGAAACAGAATGAATTGACTTTGAGGTAGGCTTATATCTAATTAAATGAGGCTGGGGGCAAAGGTAAGGGAGACTCATCCACAGCTGATAAGGAAGTGATCAGAGGAGGTGACTCAGCTCAACGGAACTGCCTTTTCCAAGCAGAAAAGGAGAGCAGAAAGTGTTATGGGGTGGGGGACCCACAGTGGAGAAACTGCAAGTTTTTCAGAAGTGTGTTTCCCTCATCCTGTGACTATGTGGATTAACAATCTCAAACTCCCACCACTAGCAATTAAGTTACCATCAATATCCCAGGGTTCTGTGAGCCTAAAGGAATAAAATCCTTGCTGTGGGATGGCATATCGACTCAATGAAAGAGGAAAGCGAAATTGGCATGTTATACCTACTATTGGTTTCTTACATGTGAGCCAACAGGCTTGAAACTTTTGGCATGTATCCGGAAGCTTTATAATGAGAATTCTCAGACTTCTGGTTCATATTATCAGCAGTCACCCATCTGAAGCTGGGTGGGTCTTTGGGAGGAGTGAGCAAGCTGTATCTAAGGACAGAAAACACTCCTGATGACCTCTTCATGTATTCTCTTGTGGGCTTGGCACTAACGTTGTCATAAAATGGGACTCGCCCTGAAATCTGTCATCAGCAATGACACCCCCCTTTATCTTGAAGACCGAGGCCTTCCAAGGACCTGGTGCAGTACCTTAAGATGTGCATGGAAATGTCGTGTGCGAGGCTCTGTGAGGCATCTGCTTTTAGTCTAGAGGTCTTTACCGGTACCAAGAGCCAGAGCAGAAAAATAAAACTTCATCTCTTCCACTGCACTTGCCATGCCAACATCAACCTCCAGTTACACCTCTACCCTGCACCAAAGAAAATTGCACTAAACTTCCACGTCAGACAGTGCCATCGAAGCAGCAGCATTTTTCTGCTGGGCCTTGAGCCTTTCAAACACATACATTTCCTGCCCCATCTGCAAACACACAGTGTTCTTTAAATGTGTACAAATGACACTCAGTGTTTTTGAAACACTCTTAAATAAGCCCAGGGTGACTCACCGTTTTTCTGGTCTTGTACAGCCAATTATATGTTCAAAAATCCCTTTAAAAGTTACAAAAATCTATCTCAATACTTTCAATGCATTTAAACGGCAAAAAAGGTTAGACATGAAGGAGCGGGACTGGCAAGGCCAATAAGAAATTAACATGCGCACTGAAAACAGTCTTTGGCCCTTTTATGGAGCTAAATTCACAAGAGTTGTGCATGTGCTTATCAGGAAATTATAGATCTTATTATTGGGGAATTGGGTGGCAGGTGCCAAAAACATTTAAATTCACTCCATTTCCAATTCATGAAGTCCATTGTAGCTTGGTCCTGCGGTTTTATTAGATTTGTACATTTAGCCAGGAACCTATTATTATAATAAAATACAAAATATGATTATTGTTTTCTTGCAGTGAGACTCTCAGAATTATCTAACACTTTATCTTTTCCTCATAAAAGAAATTCCAAGATTGGATTTTTTTTTTTAAGATTTTTAAAGAAATGTTGCTCCCTCTGTCTACTTTCCATAAGAGTTCTTGCTTTATGCTGCTTGACAGGAAAAGAAAGAAAAAAGGAATTGAGATGGAGGCTGTAAGTCACAGCGGTTTTCCTTTAATTACGGTATTGTACGTATATTTCTCATATTTTCTGCTGTTATCTCTGCCCAACCAAATCTCCATTCCTCATTCAATGCTCATTAATTGAGACGGTGTTTGGGGAAAGCTGATATACAGATATGAGTTTCATATGGCCAAGTGCTCACCTACTATTACACACCAAATGGAGTTCGATACCCGTAATGGCCAATTTAGCTACTTGTCATATGATACCTAGTCCTTCATCCATACCCTACTGATGCTCTTACAATTCCTCTTTTCTCCTCTCTCTCTGCCCACTTCATGTTATTATTTTCTCTCTTCAACAGAGAATGAAAACGTTTTAGAAATACTGAGGGGGTCCCACATTACCCGTAAGACACTGCAAAATTATGCTAGAGGCAATAACTTTACAGTTGGAAGGGGCCTTATAGATCACATCTTCCAGCCTGTCATTTTTCAAATGAAGATAGGGTGCCCCAGGAAGATCACACTGCCGTAGCGACAGAAGTCAGGACCTGCCACCCACTTAGGAAGCTATCATTGAGCCCTGGTGATGTGCCCAGCACTCAGCCAATGGCATCATCTCCCATAATCCTCAAGACGTCATGAGATAGGTGCTAATATAGCTTCCCCGTGGATGAGGAAATAGACGCGCAGAGAGGTTAGGTAACTTGATGAAAGTCACACAGATAATAAGTGGCAGAATCATGTTTTGAGCCCAAGTTATAGAGCCTACTGTGTGTAGTGGTTAGAGGTAAGGTTCTGTAACCTGGGCTCAGAGCTTCACTCTGCCAAGTTCTATAATTTACCAATTCCAAAGCCTCATCTCTAACCACTACACACAGTATCATCCTCTCAGCACTACCATGAACTGCCTTTATACTTAGTTATTAACTATCCACACATGTAAATGCATTGTTAGTGATACTATTTTACAATAAATAAAATAAAGCATAGACTTTGGTGAGTTGACTCCTGGCCCTGTCACTGATTAGCTAGGGAACTTGCATCAAGGTCATTAACTTCTTAGAGTATCTTATTTGCCGAATACAGACAACAACAGTAGCCACTCATGGAGTTATGCTGAAAGCCAAATGAGATCACTCAGCCTCCTCTCTGTCAGATACTGACACCCCATGTTAAAGTCCTGGACACACAGCATCTATTAAATTCAGCCACTGATCTCAACAGCATTGCAGCACTCCTGTATGTGAAATGTATGATGCTCTACAAACGTAAATTATTTTATTGCTCATTGGAGTGATCAAATGTACAAGAAGACTTCTCAAGAACATTTGACCTATTCACCTCCTTGGGCATTTTACCTCTCCAGAAGATCTGTTAAGTGAATCCTATCAACCCAAGGTTGTGTGCGTGTGGCGGGTTTTGGGGGGGGGGTGTACCCACATCCACATGCTAAGTGTATGAGATTACATGTAGGTGTGTACCCACACGCACACGCTGTGTATCTCATTACTCATTCCCTATATTTTCCTAATTGAGACACTCTTTGGAAATTTTTACATCGTATTTCCTATAGACACTTACTAAAGATGGGGAAATAATAGTGGTTAATATTTGAGCCATTGCTATCCTTCAGGTACTTTGCTACCACAGCACATATAGCATTTTTAGACACAACTATTAGTATAAGAAGTTGGATATCAAGCAATGAATCAGAAATTTAGGTTTTTTACTATACAGAAGCTTGCACCAGAAAGTCAGGTTCAACTTAATCTAATTTTTTTTCATCCATTCAATAGTTATTTATTGAGTAACTACTATGGATCAGGTACCAAGCTAGGCAGGCACAAGGAAAGTCTGCTCTCTTGGGGAGCTGATGGTCCACGAAGGAAATAAGCATGCAAATAAACCATGACAAGGAAACTGCAAGTGGGCTATAAACAAGGCAAAGCTCTGTGGGTGCACAGGAAAGAATGAACTCCCCTCTCTTGGAAAATAAGGAGAAACTTCCCAAGCATGCTTTAAGGAAACAAACAAACAAAAAAACCCTACAGGCATCTGAGGGCCGGTGTAGTTCCAGTAGCCTCTCTACCACTAACTTCCTGCATGATCTTGTACAAGTCATTTGACTTTTCTAACCCTTTGTGTCTCTATCTATAAAATGAGATTAGGGATATAAGACAGGGCTGGGAATATCCACTCTCGCAGGGTAATGAGGATCACAAACTTATGCTGGAGGTAGAATCTAAAATCTACACATGTCAGGGGAAAATAGTGCATAGGCAGAATTCTTGCTGAGCTCCAGAGTAAGTAGTTGGCTTGTTTGGGGTAGAAAAAAATGTATATATATACGGTATGAAAACTAAACCACTTTTCTTTGCACACTAGAATCTTCACTCAGGATGGCCAATGAGTGTGAACTCTCTCAAACCCAACGCCAACACAGCAAAATAAATGCCAGGTGAGGAAGAAGATGGGGGATCGGAAGGGAACGGGTGGGTTTGTGTTGGTTATAGAAAGAGGAGTCCCTTCTGTCTGTCTAGCTTACTCTCTCTCTGACTCTCCACGTCTCTGTGTCTCTGATCTCTCCCACCCACTCTCCCACCCCACACACCTCAGCCCTCTCCTCAGCTTTTCCACTTGAATTCAAGTAAATTAAATACTTTGCTCTATGTTAAACATGCTTTGCATAAATGGAAAGTGTAGTACAAATGCTGGCGACTGTTATTAATTTAAATTAATGCCCTTAAAAGACTACCCATAATTTTCTGGAAAGGTATGTCTTATATTAAGGCTCACAAGGAGTATATAATAGACTTTGGAAGAACTAGAAGCCAAAGAGACGGAGTCTTAAATCAGAGGCGTAGAGACACAGAAGTCCTTAAGAAGTTCTGGGTGTCAGGTGAGAGGAGGACTCGAATGCTTACTTCTCTTTTAATTATCTGATGCTCACACTACCCTCCTTTGTTGCCTTCAGCCAGAGCTGATAAGAAAAGGCACCAATAAATATCTTGGCAGTCTGAAGGGAGAAGCCATGTTTCATGGGACTCCCTGCTTCTACAGCTGTTGTTAAAATATTACTGCTAATTAGCTGGCTAGTTATATACAAACCCTTACAAAGGAGTATTTTTACACAATCATAAAATAAATTAAACTACCAAAAATTCACGCTGTTAATTAAAATAACCCCTGTAGGAGGGGGAAAAATCGCTACAAGGCTGAGGTAAACAGGAGGCAATTTCACAAGCACAAACTGATTAATTTTATTTCCCATTACATGTATTTGCTAATATCATCAAAATTGGGATATAAAGCAATTTTGCCTTGACAATAGTTCAAACGGAGGTGGTTCTAGCAAAGGAATGTAGCTAGTCAGATATACCCTTGGCCCTAAGGCTGTTCTCTATCTGGCAGGGGTAAGTAGCTTTTCAGCAGAGCCGGGGTCTAAGTTGGGTACACCCTAGAGTCAGGGAGGGAGAAGAGCGCCTCCCCAGTTCATCCAGGCAGCCTCACTGAACTCTGAGATCATTGGTGGCATGGCCTGAGACAGTCACACCTCCCTCTCATGCAAAGATTCAAAATATTTGAGGAGACAAGAGAAACTCTCTCTGCTGCTGAGGGGTAGCAGGAAGACGGAGAAAACAAACTAACCCACCTCCAGCTGTAGGAATGGTCAAGACAGTTCACTCTCAGTTTACTAATACAGTTCGCCCATTCTTTTGAGCATGTCTCTCCTGCCCTGGATTTTATAATGTAGCTCTACTTTTCTGAAGTTTGTGTACACTTTCTATATTTAAATAATTGCCCAAATTCCTTGTGGATCATTCTTTTACAAAATATCACAAGAGTTTAGTAAACAGCAAAAAAAAAAAAAGCCTAGAAAATTCTTTTGTAAAAAAAAAAAACAACAATGCTATGCTATTTAGGAAAGAATGAACTTGAACTTTCAGGGTGTTTAGCTCTTTTCTGGCAGCCAAGTTAAACAGTTAAACAATAGACTTGAACTCAGCTGGAAGACAGGGTTAACATTTCAATCTCCCTTGGCCTCCCCTTCTCCCAGTTGTTCAAAGCAAATATTCATCTGAAAACAAAAAATGCTCCTTGCAAGCACAAACATATTATTTTGCATCCTTATTGGTCAACCAGAAAAACTTTTCAATCCCTTTGGACTCATAACGTGTTTTGTTATTTTATAGGCTCTTAATGCGGGGGTTTTCCATTCTTATGCCCCTTAAAATGCATCTGCAGGCTCACGCCTTGTTTAGCACCTATTTTTATGAGATGGCTCTTCAGGAAGACCCACCAGTTTTATCAAAGGGACGCCTGCGAGAATAAGCAAACATCTGCAAGAATAAGCAAAAATTTCTGGCCTAAATCCAGATGTTCTCTCTGTGCAACTCCAAACATCCAGATGTTTGGGGGGGAACAGTGTTTTATAAATAATACTCTGCTTTTGACAAAGAAAACGAACAGGTGCATGAACAATCCAAAAGAGCAGATAACATGGGAGAAACTCATTGTGGCTTCTGTACGTGGTTGAATATTTTATCCCTGTCATTTTGCTCCACTGTCAAGTTTTCTTCCAAGCCACATTTTGTACAGATTCATGTTAACATTAGCCAGCATTTCTCCAGCTATTAGGGAGGCAATAATCAGAGTGCTGTGCCATGCTAGAACCGAACACTAGGTTCTATTGATTCTCTCCTCCATAATAACTCCAGCCCACTACTGCTTCCCTGATGAGAGATCTCTTTACGCCTCACGCTGACTGCAACATGACCTTACACTGGATGTTCCAGCCTCCAGTTTCCACCTCCACACAGCAGCCGAGTGACAGTTCTAAAACTCCACCTGAGGCCCTCACTCTTCCCACTCAAGGCTGCCTTCAGAGCCTCATCTTCAGCAGAGAGCCCAACACACTTGGTGTGGTCTACAGGGCTCTAGATCAGCTGGCCACAGCCTCATCCTGACGCCCACCCCCCCAGCACTCACCCTGTGCTCTAGCCCATGACAGATAACTTAATGTGTTCTGGAATATTCCTATGAGTCTTCAGGCCTGCTTATCTCTGTAGCTGCAGTTTCCTACCTGGAACACCTTCTCTCACTGGTTGGCTTGGAAGATGCCCTCCCTTACTTCATAGGGACTCAGATGTCACCATCTCCATAAAGTCTGCTGTGACCTCAGTAGCAAAGTTTGTGGCTCCATCCTCAGTGTTCACATGGCATTTATCCTGGGGTGTCTTCTCCCTCTACTGATCTATCTGTCCCATAGCCAACCATGACCAGGTATGTAATCTTCACCCCCTAAACAATTCTTAAAGTCTCAATAGCCTTGATGTTAATTAAGATAAAGACCAAAACCTCTGCTCCCAGGACTGTAGTCCTGCTGGCTCCCATCACTCCCAGAGTCCCCCAAGCTCACTCCTGTCACAGCAATTCCATCTTCCAGACAGGGATGCCAGCCCCTCCCCACCCCTCCCAGCCACAGAACCTCATCAATTCCCAATCATCCTTCACAACTCAGAGAAAATAGTCTGTTTGTTGGGGAAACCTTTCTCCGTCCCCCTTTTCCACTCAGTTGGAGTCAAATTTTATGGTTATATGTACTCAGAACCATGTCCCTTTTCCTCATTCCAACTATAGTTCATTAAGGTGAATTTCTGACTCATGTATTTCTCTTCCATTAGACTGCAATTTCCACAAAGGTAGGAAGGGCATCCTTGCTCCATTGTATCCCTAGCACCCAGCAAAGTACCTGGCTCACCAGAACTGCTCATGAAGGAGTAAATGAAAATTTACATCCATTCAACATACCATCATGACCATAATTCACGCCTTGAGTACAGAAGCTACATTTTATTAACATTATTAACATTTGGAACCCAGCACAAAGTGGATCCTCATCATGCACTTATTGGAAGAACATTAGGTGCAGATATTAGAGACTGTGGGTCAGAAGCAGAGCATCCCACCTCACATAACAGTGAACTCCCCATCTCTGAAATCATCTAAGGAGAAGACATATGGAATGCATCAGGAATGGTCCAGAAGTAATTCAGTCAATGAACTTGATGATCATTCATTTCCCTTCCTACCCTCATGTACTATGGTGCAACTAGAAAAGACTAGAAAGAGGATGGATGTAAGGAAAACAGAACTGCAGAAATGAATGAAATTGCAACACCCTCAGAAAGCAGAGTGTCATGGCAAATAGAAAGAGTAGGGTTTTTGCCAAGGTTTTCTTCATTGCTGGCAGGTAGCAGACTTGAGAGGCTCCGTACAATATAGGTGTGAAGGCTGAAAGAGAGATGTCAAAGACAATAGCTTTCACCAGCTGTCTGAGGGCTACTCCTTCCTCCTTAGCCTGGCCCTTATTTCTAGATTTAGATACAGCTCAAAAGAGACTCAGACTTTGACGAGCCAGGCAGAAAATTGTGCTAGTCACATGGAATCATTTTGACTGTTTTCTCAGCTGTTTCCTAACAAAACAGACTTAACATTTGTCACCCTCATTCCTGAATAAGGAAAGCGATTCCACTTTCTTCTAAAGCAAAAGACACAAGATAGATTTGGTGTTTGTTGAGTGAAGAGTAGGGTTCCGATTAATGGCGTGTTGAGGGTTTCTTTGTTTTTACAATCTTTCTCTATTTTCACATTCAATAAACTAAATGAATTGTCCACACCTCCCATGGGGCTTCCTAATAGAAAAATCCCACCAGGAAACTTTTCTCTTCCAGGCCCCTCATCATTTCTCTTTCCAATCTCTCAGTCTCATGTCCTTGGCCATAATTAATCTATTCCTCAAATATAAGAATGACTGGGGGTAGAAGTACAGGGAAAGAAAAGAAGGACAAAAGCAGAATTGAGCAACACATGATTAGAGGGGTGCACAGAACTGCCTTTTATTTCTCTACATGTTTAAGTTGACAATTATAATATTTCATATATTAGGTCTTGTGGTCAGATTGTCCATTTTTGAGCATGTATCATGTGACATATCCTTTGGACATATTAGTTCACTGATGTTCAGTTACCTTTTAAGTTATGTATTATCCTTCTTATTTAATAGGTGAAGAGATAAAGGCTTAGAAAGGCTAACTACCTTGCCCAAAGTCACACAGCCAATAAGCGCTGGAGCCAGGATTCAAACCCAGGTTTTCTGCTTCCCAATCCACATCTAATAACCACATCTGTGCAGTCTCAAGGAGAGTCACAGAGATTTTTCATTAACAAAGGCCCAGTAAGCTGTCACCCTAAATCTACCAGAGACAACATGGCTCCCCAGAGCACATTTGAGAATGTCCACAGGCATCTTTGGTTGTCACAAATGGATACGTGCTACCAGCATCTAGTGAAAAGAGGATATCCCAAACATCCTGCAATTCACAGACAGCCCCCACAACAAAGAACTATCAGGTCCAAAACATTAATAGCACTGTGGTCAAGAAACGCTGCACTAAATGCTCTCGGCATTATGTAAAACGGGTTCTCTGCTGCCAACTTGTGACCTTCTATATTGAAAAGGGGAATAGCTCATAACTCCTTGATATACAGTTACATGCTCACAGTGCCTAGAATTGGCCGATGTTCTTTTTAAGAATGGAGAAAAAAAGAAGGATGGAGAAAGAAAAGGTGAGGAAGAAGAAAAAGAAAGAAGAAAGAGAGAAGGAGAAAACTAACATTAGAAACTGACAATCTGCAGCATTCAACAGCTGGATCGCATTACATGGAAATCAGTCCCAGTGACAGCACAACAGGCTGCTTTTGTGTCTTCATGAATAACGCAATGTGCTGGGTAAATGCTTTTCCCCATTTAGAAACAGGTAGTTAATGGGAATTGAAGTGATCAAATACTGTGAACCCCAAGGTTACTTACATCATGGGTCTGGGTGGCCCCAAGCTCATAAATAAAGCATTGGAGTGTCTTATTTTAGACCTGGTCAGATAAGCAAGTGATTGCATCATGTGAACAGAGCCCACAGCGCAATATGACACTGAGCCTGGCAATTTCAGGACCTCGCAGAATGTGACATTTCAAGCACAGTACACTGAGTTCACACCCTGTGGAAGCTTCAAGGCCCACCATGCCTCAATTTTCCATCATCTTTTTTGATTAAGCTGCCGCGAGAGAAGGCTGTCACTGAGCCGGACTTTAAATGATGCCAAGTTCATTCCCTACTATGCAGAAGTTAATTTGAGGCACATTTGCAACTTATAACTCTGATTTACTCATTTGCTGGTACGAGGACCACACACAGCTTGACGACCTGCCAGCTTGCATAGACTATTCTCTCAGAAAAGGTTTGGACCAAGTCAAGACCCCACTTGGCAGCTCAAAATACAGCTGCTAGACAATGGCAGAATGTGGAGTTGAATATAAGAAAAGAAAAATATCTCCTCTTTGCCTCAAATTTTTACATACAATTTTGTAATCATATCCCTATTCAGACACTTTGACATAAACAGTGCTTAATTAAATTATTGCTATGTATTGTTTGATTATGAGTACATGGCTTGTTTGCTAATATTTACCTGAAATCCATGTGCACACACACACACACACACACACACACACACACACTTATGCCTGGTCCTAGTACTGTTGGTGTTTTGAAAGTAATGAAAATGCTCTCTATGAATAATTTCTCTATTTGACAGAATCAGCAATGATTTTAAATAATGCTTGTTCCTCTGGTACACAAATGGCTAGATGGATAACTTTAATGTAAACATTTCTGGTGTTTTTTTCTCATAGATTTCCTGCAATCTGTTAAGATCAATCAGATAATATTCATATAATTCCTATAATTCAATAATATCAATCAAATAATATATTATTGGCATGAAATAAATTCTTCCTACTATAAAAAAAATAGCTCCCACAATAAATGTACTTCCCTGTGACTCGTTTTGTGCTGTTTCTCATCCAGACCCTGGGATCCCAAAGAAATGTCTTCAATAAATGTTTGTGCCCAGGGAAATGCCTACAATCCCAACACTTTTGGAGGCCGAATCAGGCGTACCACTGCAGCCCAGGAGTTCAAGACCACCTTGGGCAACATGGTGAAACCCCCTCTCTACAAAAATTAGCCAGGCGTGGTGGCACCTATCGGTAGCCCCAGCTACTCAGGAGGTTAAGATGGAGGATCACTTAAGCCTGGAACACTCAAGGCTGTAGTGAGCCGTCATGACACCACTGCATTCCAGCCTGGGTGACAGAGCCAGACCCTGCCAAAAACAAATTAATGAATTTAATTAAATAAATAAATATTTGTAAACAAATTTGGGGTAAGACATAAGGTTTAAATTTTCTGTGAGACTGTAACACTAGTTGGTCATTGACTAAAAGTCACCACCACGTCACCCGTGGAACAATGTTCCGGGAGCTGGATTCTTCTAAACACAAACCCCATCTTCTGCTCTAGGGCCTACTCTTCTGCCTCTGACATGGTTTCTCAAAGGGTGAGCCACAGAATCCAGCCTATAAGAAATAAAGATTGCAATACACATGTTGGGTGCTTGCTAGGAAAGCACGGTGTGCTTATCAGAAACGAAGATTCGTAGCACCACGCCGAACCAATTAGATCTGAATCTCTGGGGAGATCTGCACTTCCAACAGTATTTTTCAGGTGAAATTGTCTTTCTTCCTTGAGTCTTGGAGCATATGGATTGGGTGCAGAAGAAAGAGAGTGAGATTGTGAAAACTGTACTCCTAAACTCACTGTATTTGAAATAAACTAGTATCAAAAATTTCAAGCTAAAAATCATCAGTTCTCTAATGCCCTACATCCTCTTGACCATCCCTTCCCCCCTACCAAAAAAAAAAGTCTGCTCTTTGAAATGATAACCCCCTGAGGCTCTACCAAAAGGGAAATTGAGTTATCTTCATTAAATTATGTACACTGGGGCAAGAAACTAGAAATACCAGTATGCTTCCATGACATACTTTAGAATAAATTTTCAGCCACAAATGTTTTTTTTTAAAAAAAGTTTGCTCCAGATAATCTGATAAAACTCCATTCACCTCTAGTTCATAAAAGTTTTGCTATATTTCACCAGATAATTATCCCTTTGGTTTTCTATTCCAGCTTATCATCATTATCATGACAGAGTAAAGAGAGTTTTAATTCAAAATTTCAGAAGACGCTCAAAAGGAAAAGAGCAGCATAATTTACGCCAAAGAGATCAGCTATACACTAAGAATTATATCTCAACCCCACGTGGCACACACACAGATTGCCAATTCCAAAGACTTTTGTGAACCACACTCGAGGTAGTTGCCAGGATTGGCTGGGTAAGTGTATGCAGTGTGTGGATTTGGCACATTGCAATCATTCGTTATTATTGTGTTGCAGCTGTGATCCTGTGAATGGAGTTGCAGGGCCCATTTCACCTACCGTGGATTTCTACAGCCCACAAATGAAGAGATTTGGGGATACAAATGGGCATTCACTCATTCCCACCAACTAAAATGTAAGCACTTTTGGGGGAAGAACTGCGTCTCCTGTTTCCGTCAACAGCGCCCCTCCATCCTGCTCCCCTCTACCTAATATCCATCTGGCTAGGCACAGAGTTTCCCCTCCCTTCCCAAAAGATATCTGTGGCATTATAAGAACGATTCCATAAAGGCCAGCATTTACGGGATGAAGAAAGCCTTCACCCTTGGCCTATGGCTGCAAAGACGAAACAAAGCATATTATCTGCCAAAACCCAAGAGAACCCTGTATTATTATTATTATTATTATTATTATTATTATTATTTGAGATGGAATCTTGCTCTGTCGCCCAGGCTGGAATGCAGTGGTGCGATCTCAGCTCACTGCAAGCTCCACCTCCCGGGTTCATGCCATTCTCCTGTCTCAGACTCCCGAGTAGCTAGGACTACAGGCGCTGGCCGCCATGCCTGGCTAATTGTTTTGTATTTTTAGTAGAGACGGAGTTTCACCATGTTAGCCAGGATGGTCTCGATCTCCTGACCTCGTGATCCACCCGCCTCAGCCTCCCAAAGTGCTGGGATTACAGGTGTGTGAGCCCTGTATTTCTTACACAGGGACATGGACTGCTTCCCCAAAAGAGTTGGAGATAAGATAGCAATCACACCACCACTGGGGGAAAAAAAAAAGTGTATTATCAGCAAGCTTTGTGCAAATTCAACTCCTTTTAGTCTGTGACTACAGAGAACAAAAGTGTCATACCCTCCCCCAGCGACCATGACACCTTTATCTGGAACCCAGCTGTATTCGAGATTTACTGTGTGGCCTTGGGCAGCTCATTTAACCTCTCAGTGTCTTAATTTCTTCGCTACCTACATCACGGGCACAGCGTTTCAAGGTTAATGCATGAGGCCGATATTGAAATGCAGCTTAGCAGGGGAACGTCTAATTCTGGGGAGGAAGTCAGGCACAGCAGCGCTCTTCTGGGGGTTATAACATGTGCAGGATCACAGAGCTGGGCCCTAAGGTCAGGAATGCACATGGCAAGCTCAATAAGCCACTCCAAATACACCACCTGGAGTCTTTTATTGTTATTGCCAAGTAGAGTTGATAAAGCAAACAGAGCAAAGGGTCGGGAGGCCTAATTTATCAAATGTTATTGATACAGATCTCATATTGACAGGCAATGAGCCACTTTTAGATTCGGATCCATAAATCCATTTTATAATATAGTCCAATCCCAACACTTTGCCCCCAAATCCATCCATCTAGACATTAGAAATCCATCCTGCTTTGCCTGCAGTCTGTCAAATGTCACCACAGAGTGCAGAAGCCACCCCGCCAAGTCTATATCCTGAACTCAATCCCAATGGAAACTTCCCAGATATAAATAACCACTATGAACATACAGGAAAGAAAAATAGCTATGAAGTTGCACTCTTACTTTTTTATTTTTTTTTTCATTTTAGCCTGTGACAAGGAAAAAGCATAGAGTTATTCACTCCCCAAAAACAATCTAAAACCAGAAGGTTTAACCAATCCAATTTTCTGGTCACTGTGACAACTATTTTAATCTGTGAGGCAGTGTTCAGGACACGCACACAGGCCTTCCCTGTGGTTGTTTCACAGGCAGCCCCTGCTGGAAACTCCGAAAGCAGCTTCCGTTCCTGGACTCACTGTGGGCAGTGGCATTTGATGACATTCAGGGTCTCGCACCATGAAGACAGAATTCTCTATTTACAGTCAGAGAGGGAGGAGCTTTCCTTCAACTTGAGGGTTGAGAGTGAGACCCCAGGGGGTCGGTTGGGAGGAAACCCCAGGTTAACAGTGGGAGGAGAAACACACTCAATGTTTTTGCAAGGCAGGAAAAAGTGACATAAAGAAATCAGAGAACTGAGCCTGAACGTGGGATATCTGGGCTTGAATCATGCCGAGCCAAGTGTGTGTGACTTTGGTTAAACTATACCACCTCTCTAAGCCTCAATTTCCCCATTGGTGACAGGTGAAGGGGGTTGTTGTAAGATTCAAATAGTGCAAAAGCCCTTAGCACACTACCTAGCACATAGTAAGTGCTCAATACGTATTCACTAAACCATAATCTGAATAGAGAAGTAAGGAGTTATTGATATCATTCATTAACCAACTGGCAGAAGTTCATTTATTGAATGCACACCCTATGTCAAGGATGGCACTAAAGGGTGGAAACAGAGAGGCGAAAAGAACAGATTATGATGCTCGTCCTCAGGTAAGACAGAGGAAATGGGCAGGACTAGATAAGTAGACTGGTTGTCTCTAGATATGTTACGGGGTGTGACCTGGGCAGAATACTGCAGATGTGGAGCCTGCAGGGCAGGCGCGCCACACCCAGGCTCGAGGAACTGTGTAATTATCCCACCACTCCTCCTCCGGTGTGGCTGGTTACATTCTGGTTTCCTCCAATTTCTGGACTAACACCTGTGCTTATTTGCTCAGGGAATGCAAACTCATCTTAATATTAGCTTCAAATAAGTTGATAGGAAGATAAATCTGCAAATATAAAAGCCTAAGCATGGGCCGGGCAAAGTGGCTTACGCCTGTAATCCCAGCACTTTGGGAGGCAGAGGCGGGCAGAGCACAAGGTCAGGAGATTGAGACCATCCTGGCTAACACGGTGAAACCCCGTCTCTACTAAAAACACAAAAAATTAGCCGGGTGTGGTGGCGGCGCCTGTAGTCCCACCTACTCGGGAGGCTGAGGTAGGAGAATGACGTGAACCCGGGAGGCGGAGCTTGCTGTGAGCCGAGATCGTGCCACTGCACTCCAGCCTGGGCGACAGAGCGAGACTCCGTCTCAAAAAGAAAAAAAAATAATAAAATAAATAAAATTAAATTAAAAAAGCATAAGCATGGATTGGCTTAGGATTAGCTGAGCTTTTAGATTTTTCTGACTATATCCAGGGAGAGATACAGGAGAGATACACAGGTGTCATCCTGAAAAGCTGAAGGTAAATTAAAATGCCATCTAGAGTATTAACCTCTTTTTCCCATTGAATTGCAACAGGGATTTGCATTTTGGGGGCATGGACTCTTTGAAATCTGTCCTCATGCACAATAAAAAGAAGGAGGTGGGAAGAGGCAAAAGAAGAGAAAAGAAGGAAGAGGAAGGAGAAGGGGTGGGGAAAGAGGAGGAGGAAAAAACTAAATAACTCCCAAATAGCATAGGTCTCAGGCTGGCCATTCAGAAGTCCAGGTTGAGGGGAGGCTTTCGCCCCTTCGCAATGGAATGCAGGAAATGAGAGAGAACTCACTCATCAAGCTACGGTCTTTCCTTCCCTGAGCCTCCTACCCTACAACAGACCTACTGGCTTCTCCCTTAGAATGTAAAGCATTTCTCATTGTTGTTTCACACATCAATTATTTGAAGGCAATAGTCTCCCATGGTAGCCCCAATCTATCCTTGCCACTCTCTTTCACTGCCCCAGAACTTCCCAGGCCAAACTCATCTGGGGAACACCTACAGAATTTTTGTCATATTTGATGACATGACCACTATTATTTATTGTATATGATTTATTTTAAATAAAGCTACTTTTTAAAACTTTACTGTTGTTCTAGGCAACAATATCTGTAAAAATCACTGTTTTCCCGTGCTAGTTACAGCTTTCTAATACACACTAATTAGCATAAGTCATTACTATTAAAATAGCCTAGCATAGTCATTAGCCATACAGATGCTGAACGTGTTCAAATCCTGGCTGTGCCACTACTAGCTATGTGATCTTGGGCAAGTTGCTTAACTTCTCTGTGCCTTAGCCTTCATGGTCTGTTAAATAAACAATACCTACTTCATAGAGTCACTATGAAGATTAGTTAATATTTGTAAAATACTTGTACCATCTAGAATCTTCTACATGAACAACACTTTGGAAACACTGAACTATGCACAAAAGCCTAAATCATCCCTTACCTCAAGGTTTGCTTATGCTGTCCCGCTTTTTGGGGGTACGCTTTTGCCTCCCCTTTCCTGCCTAAACCAAAACTAATAAACAACACACTGTCATCCCCACTCTTCTTGAAAGCCTACCTATCTGAAGGTCCTTCTTAAATAAATATAATTACAGCCATTTATTTTAATGACAGCCACTTGAGCATCTATCGTCTTACTGCCCCGTGCTCAGTACTTTTCACACATCATCTAATTTAGTCTTTATTTGGACTTTATGAAGAAGACCCAGCTTAAAAAGATTAGGTCATTTTTCTGAGTTACTACAACAGGAGAGTCGGGATTCAAACCCAGGCCTGTCTGATTCCACAGCCTGTGAACAGCCCATTAAGCCACGCGGTACCACCAGGAAGCTCCCTCTTTCGAAAGTTCATTACAGTGTACAACCAGACAGGAGCGCCCTCTCGGCTCCCTTGGTGTGTACCTCTCTTATCAGACAGCAAATCCACACTGTAATGTAACTATTACATTTGTCTGTCTTTTATTACTATTTTACTAATAGTACTTTATTACTATTACTATTGTCTGTCTTTTCCCCCCTGTTATTCGGGATAACTCTTTCTATTTTAAGCATTTTGGAAGGAAATCATTCTAAAATTTCCCTGAATTTGAAAAAGGGTTACATTCTATGAAACTGAATTTAACATTTTCTTTACACTTGTCATCATCTTTATCATCACCAAATACAGTAATGTTCTATGATGCAAACATGACTTTAGGACAATTTTTTTCCATGCAGCCTAGGGTGACTATTAAAAAACCAGACTCCTGAGCCCCTTCCCCAGATCTACTGAATCAGAATGTCTGGGTTAAAGACCAGGAATCACTGGAGTTTAGGAACCATCGCATTAGGGTATGTATGGGTGTTTGATCCTGCTTGCTACTCCCAGATGGTTTTTCAGTTTGTGTTTCTGCCTTTCATGGTTTTTCTGACCTCTCCCACCCTTCGAGTTGACAGCTTTCACTTCTCACTGCCAACCAAGATTGCTGGATAAATGTTTCCTATTTCTCTGCTACCCACTAATGCTATGGTTTCCAAACTATTTCTTTTTAGCTTTAGAACACTTTCATGAAAACTGATTCTTAGACGGATGTCCAACATAAAGCACATCATTTCAGAGCTATTCCAATGGAATATGAGTGAGTGGCCTGGATTTCCAATGTCATCTCATTCCCCTAACTCCCATCTCCACCCCCTGTGATCACCCTGAAGCCCCTCCTCAGATTCCCTGGGCTTCCATAGAGAACACTGCTAATACCACTGAAATAATACAACCGTCTGTCAAATGTTATCATCATTTTGTAGGACAGATACCTTATTTTTTAGAAACATTCCAGATTATCAGAAAGGTTTTTTTTCCACATAAGTTTGTCAGTGCATTCCAAAATCAAGTGTACAGTTCTATTTGAGGGCATATCACCAAATTGATAATATAGCCTCTATATTATATTTTCATAATCACCCCTTACAGTGAATATTCCTAATTTGGAAAACGATGAGCTCATTGTATTTGTAATTGGACTCTCATTTACTTTCGAAAGGATCTCAGAAAAATAACAGTCAAGGGAATTTTATCTTTTTTAAAAAGTCTCTCCTCTGCAAAAGAAGGTGTCAGAGCATGCAGGAAAACTTTCTAACCTTTAAGATTTTGGTCATTTCATATTGAAGGTATTCTAAGTAGGTTAGTATGTTCATAGTCTAAAAACAAGGTTCAAGCAGCAGTTTTTAAAACTTGAAAAACAAGTTTAAGCAAAGTTTTTTTAGTGCTCTTTTTGTCCTTTTTCTTCCAAAATTCATAATTTTGAGACTCAGAATTTTGGAAGCCTATTTAACATTATGTGCACTAGAGGCAAGGGAATGAGAATGTTGTATTGAGGTTACAACATGATTTCTATGGTGAATTAGGACAAAGTTTGAATTCATATATACAGAAAGAGATACAGTAAATGTGGCAAAGTATTAACTATTGATGATCGTAAGTAAAAGGTATGCAGGGTGTTGCTTGTACTATTCTTTCAACTTCTGTAGCTTTGAAATTTTTCAAAATAAAATTGAGGGGGAATTTCAAACACAGGTAGAAATCAAGCATAGTCATACATGCGAGATTAACACATTCAACAGGACCTGGGCCACGGAGACAAAAGTGAGGCATCTGGGACACAAAATTTAAGGAAGCACTTGTGCAACCCTGAGAGTGAGTGCCTCTTTAAGTTTGTCACCATACATACCTCACTTGCCTAGTGCCAGCCCTAGAGTCCAACAAAAGCAAATGCATCTATGTTCTCAAACAGACCATAGTAAACTCTTCTAACTCCTAAAAGAAGAAGGTTAAAACCAATTTTATCCATGCATTGATTTATTTATTCTCCATTTATTCTCCAAGCATGTATGGAATCCATTCTATGCTAAGTAACTATCCCGTATGTATTCATGAGTGTGTTAGATGCTGGGGATACCAATCATGGACCAGTTCCTGCTAAAATATCTTACTGTCTGCCAAGCACTGATTTAATAATATTATTTTTATCATGATCATCATGTATTCCATAAATATTTCTCGAATAAGCAAAACCAGAAGTCTACTTATTTGTTCTTACTGAAAGATTTGTCACGTTCAGATGAAGATGAAACTTTTCCCTGGATTGCCTGATAACATAGCTAACATTTACTGGATGGTTACAAACCGCCTGGTATCTTCTAAGTTCTTTCCATACATTACCTCCATTACGCTTTGCACCAACACGAAGATGTAGGTGCTAAGATTCTCCTTTTACAGGTAAGAAAATATATGAGATATTGGGTACCTTTTCCAGAAATACAGAAAGAAAGAGACCACACCAGGTTTGAACCCAAGTAGCCCAGCTCTGGAGCTTGCCTTTTCAGAGGCTCCACAAAGCAATCTCACATTTACTAACCCAGAGAAGCACTCCTCAGTTCCAAAAAGCTATCTTCTTCAGGTTGCCGTTCAACCATTACTACATAGAAACATCTAGCTAGCACCAGGGACATTTTTAGCAAAATGATCCTCAACTTCCATGACCTGGGCAGATAAGTCAGACTTTGGGGGACATCCTGCTTCATTTCACCTTGTCTAAATACAACCAACTAAAAATAACCTGAAAGGGAAGTGTTTCAGAACCGCAACAGGAGCTGCAGAAGGCTGCAGAGGGTGTGACGTGAAAGAAGGATCCCGGCCTCCGGATAACACTGATGATGCTTTTCAACATCAGCAAGTTGCATATTGTGATGAGAACACAAAGTTTCCAATTATTGAAATTCCACAGTGTATTTAATTATGCAATTATCTCATTGTATTAACAAGTACTAGCGCACAGCAGCAATTGCTGAGATTTTTACAATTTGGAAGAGCAGAATTTATTCTTTCCCTCAGCTGATTACTGCTCATAAATCTGTCCATTTTTCAGGGATTATGGAAATGATCCTATTTTTGGAATGCTTCATTCAGAAATCCAAAGCAAGTCAGCACCCCCACTCTTGCCACTCCAATTTTTAAGTATGATCCTTGTAAAGACTGCGCATATTTCAGGGGAAAATGTCTGCAAATTCACATCATTTTTGTTTCCATTAATCACTTAAGACTCTTTCCTCTTTTGAAATTCAAATAAATACAGTGTAAATATACATTGAAAGAGCAGTTGTACAAATTACATATTTTCAATGATGCAAACACAAATACATTCTTGTTCATTTGCTTAATAAGGATTTATCCCAAAGGGTTCACGTATCAGACCATAAAACCCGAGTACTCCATCAAAACACCTCCAATAGGTATGCTGTGATACTATTATGCATTTCTATTTGCCTCAGTTACTTTGGCAAATATGAAATGTAATCATGCAAAATTAAACATTCCATACATTTTCTATTCATTCTCTAACACTCTCCCTATATTCTGAAATAGGCTATCACATTTTCAAGTTTAAGGGGACAAAAAGTGAATCAAATTTCTTGTTTCTGAAAGCATTACGAGTAATAGGTCTTTTTACTTACGGCTTTTCATCTAAGAATCACCAGGCTCTTCACACATAAAACATAATTAATCCATACAGTCTGCTACATACCTATGGGAACCCTCCTTGTTGATGGGAAGCCATACCTGTATTTTCTCAGCGTAAATTTGGTCCAGGCTTTTAGGAATGATGTTTCATTTACTTGCGCATGATCAAGAGGCATAATTATACATGGGGAAACCTGGTTTCTTCTCCCAAATAAGTAAGAGTTAGGAAAACAAACCCTGGACCCAATTGCCTGGTGTTTGGCTATCAGTTTTGCAAACTTTAAGCCATCAGATGATGGAGCAAGTCGCTCCACTGCCCTGTGCTTGTGTTTTTGTAGTGACAAAATTGGGATAACAACAGTACCTATCCCATAGGATTGTTGGGTGAATGAGTTAATACATGTAAATCCTTGAGAATAAGCCTTAATAGCAATAACTGTTGTTATCTTGTCTTGTCCTGCCCACATATGACACCTGATGCCTTTCAAAGTCATCTCCCCACAATTGCTTCATTGGGATCTCACCATCTTCCTGTGAAGTAGCGGAAGTAGATGCTATTATTTCCATTTTACAGATGAAGAAAGTAAGATTCAGAGAAGGTTGCCAGCAGTCAAGACTGGAACTCCCAGAACCTAGACTAGTATATATTTCCAGTATTCCTCTTTATATCCAGAACAAACTGACTCAGTGACCCACACAGTTCCCTACTTATTTTGTGGGGGAAGGAGGGAGTCTTGTTTCAAAGGAGACATGGAAAGCACTCTGTTGTCAAGGTTTGTCTTGAATACCAAAAAATATCCAGATTGGCAGGAGACATGTCAACCAGTCTGCCGTCATCATGATTTCTGCTAACTATGAAATGAAAGTTAATTTCATGCCTCACATTCACAGACAAAAAGGTTCAGAGCTGTTTAAATTCTCTTCAGCCCAGTGACAGTTAGTAAACAGGAGACTTCGTGTTCTAATGCTTGAAATCACCCTTCGTATCTCAATATATTATTTATGCACTCAGCTTAAAATAAACAGCAACTCCGAAGAAGGTGAGTGGTCTCATTTAGTACAAACTTTTTTTTCACTCTGACAGTTACTTTAAAACATGGGTAAACAACCTTAATTCACTTCTAACGAATTAGTAGGCTACTGCTGTGTCTACAGGAGGCAAGCAGATTGTGTTATTAACCAAAACAACTTTCTTCCTGTCAATCATCTGCACCTCACAGAGAGATGTGGGCTTTGCTGTCTCGTTACTCAAACCAATCCATGGGTGCACGTGATTCCAGACGATTTCTTCAGAGGTCATTGTCTTCTGAAACTTTGATTAGATCTCTGGACTCTGAGATGCAGAATGGGGCCTGGAGAAGATAGATTCTCAGTGCTGCTTGTTAAGAAAGATATAGACAGATAAGAACTTTTCCAGAGGGGTAAAGAGTTTTGGAAATCACGGAAATGAGCTCTAGTTGTTGAAGGAACTGAAGCTGACAAAGAGACCACCATAGGGAGACTCAATAAGTGTCACTAAATATTTGAAATGGTGTCATTTTGTAGGAGAAATACTTATTCATTGTAGGGATGGATAGTAAAAGTAGAACCCAAGGGCAGAGATACATAGTGGTTGGATTTATGTTTAACTTGAGAAGGAATTCTCTAACTGTCAGAGTTGCCTTTTTAGGTTGTAGACTTTCTGCCTCTAGAGGTTCTCAGGCTCCAGTCAGCTGGAACCCTTAGAACTGGCCAACAAATAGGGCTAGATAAGACATATAAGACCCTTGCAGACTTAGATCCTACAGCCGCATGAATCCAAGGATTACTCACTAAAATAGGCTTCAATAAGCAGTCCTAATCTTAAACTTGTCTATGATCAACTTTAAAGGGTGACAGCCACCGTTTAAAAGAAAAAAAATATCAAACCATGGGTTAAGCACTGGGCATACAGCTGGCCAATCTATGGTAGCACACACAATTTCAGGGCATTGGTTGGCCTGGCAAAATAAAAAGATGCACCACTCAATAGAGAAAATCTATCAAAGCAGTTGCTTTGGGACTGCACAGTCTCCTCCTGCCCTTTTGTAGCCTTTGCCATTGCATGGGTAGGAAGCAATTCCCAGGTCCCCTGGACTGTAACCTGGTTAAGGAGGGGTGATCCACACTTAGCTCACCGTTCTGGTTGTCCTCCTCCCCCTGCCCCAAGTCTGGAAATACAATAATTAGCAAACTGTCTAATCGACGTTCATCCTTTACAAAATATCGTTCACCTCATGGAAACATTCATTCTCTCCCTGAAATCAACCATTTCTTTGAGACACAGACCGACTGCTCAAAACATAAGTTAAATACAGTTTTGAAAGAAAGGAAGAGAGAGTTGAGAGAAAAGAAATAAAGATACCTTACATTTATATCCATAGTTCATATCAACATTTTTACATATAATAACATAGAGACATATTTTGGCCAGATTTTCTAGTAAGCATTGCTTGAATTTATATTTACGGAGGGTGGCAGGGGGAGGTGGCTTTTCAACATCCAACATATTGTCAAAACATTAGAGTTCAGAAATATTAAATGCCTCAAAGGAAGTCAGATTACCAATATCTGGGTGTGAAACTTGGTGTTACAGATTTCCTGATATGGCAAGAGCAGACATCTGGTATTTGCACTTTGGAATAACAGAAAATAACGTGACAATAATATATTATACTTACAAAGTACCCTTCATCCATGGGGCTCCAATTTTACCAATATTAGTTCACTGATTTTCGCAAAAAACCTGAAAGGCAGAGGGTAAGTTTGTGTTACCCCCACTTTGCAGATGGGGATACTGAAAGGCAATAAGGTTATAAATTATTGGTCCATTAGGGTGAGAATTCAGTCATGGGAGAACAAGAATTACCATTTTGGCCTTCCCCATCACAATGCATCTTGACCACCCATTGTTCCCGAGGGGACTGGATATTTCCTATGTCATTTTCACCATAATCTCAACATATTAAACACATTTTAGGGTAAGACAGTGACGAGTGTAACCCCTTGTTTTTATGAGCCCAGACACCAATATTCTTTTAATACTAGAGATAAGATTGGAAGAATTCCCATATCCAGTTTAAAACATGGAAGAAAAAATTGGATTGACAAAATGCAACCATCCAACTAAAATTTGGCCTGAAAATAATGTTACTACTGTTCAGTTTGTTATATACTTATGTTCACATTTCAGCATATGGACTTGTCTTTTAAAAAGATTGCAAGGAAGTCAGAATACTTCAGAAGTAATTTCGTTAACAACATTTTTAGAAGGGTGTATTTTTAACAGTCCTTTCTAGGACATCCCATCCTTTCTACCACTCTCAGACCATTTACTCATGCATTGAAAAAATAATCAGTATTTATTGAGTTCTTACTATGTGTAAGTTTAGAACTGTGTGTGGCTTCTTGGAGGACACAAAAATGTGTATGACATAGGTCCTACCATCAAGAAACTTCTAATCCTATGGTTCAATAATTTTATTACTATGACAACCGCTCTCATCAAAAACTCTACAGAAAGATCTGATAGTTTCTAGACATTCCTGGCAAGTCACAGACACCAATCCCAGAAAGATGGCACCTTCAGAAAATATTCCAAAAAAAGGATGAGTTTGGGTTCTGTGTATGAGCCATACTATTTGGGATTACAGAAATACTAAAAGATGGGTCTCCTTAAAAGGACTGTCCCTGAGTTTTCCCAAAGTCCCTGATGTGAGGGTCATGATCTCTCACTGTCTTCTCCTTATGCACCTCTGCAACAGCACTGACCCCTTCACTCATCCTCAAACACCCAACCATATTCCCACCTCAGGAACTTTGTCCTTCTAACTGTTCCCTTTGCTTGGGCCAATATTGTTGCAGTATTTCTACGGCTTACTCCTTCCCTTTCATCAGATCTCTGCTTAAATACCTGCTCAGTGATGTCTCCCTGACCATCCTATTTAAAATACATTCACGTACCACAGAATGACATTTCAGTCAACAACCAACCACATATATGAGGTGGTCCCATAACATTATAATACAGTGATACCATATTTATACTGTAACTTTTCTATGTTTAGATACAAATACTTACCATTGTGTTACAATTGCCTAAAGTATTTAGTACAGTTACATCCTAGCCTACAGTTTTGTAACCTGGGAGCATTAGTATATACAGGGAATTTTTTTGTTTACTGCTAAATTCTAGTGTGAAGGCACTCCACGAATATTGATTGAATTCATGAATCACAGCACTAAACTGGGTGCTCTTCCTTTTTTCTACCTTTTTACTCTCGCTGAGACACTGTTATAATTACTAATAAATGAATTTCAATATTGAATCATCCTAGATTTTTTTCCACCCAAAGGAAAAAATTAAAACTCCACAAAGACTCAGTGAAATGCTTCTGGAAAATACAACAAACACCTATTTTTATCATTTTCTCTTATCTTGAGTGCCAGGGTGCGAATTGGATGACCTGGCTTCTTAGCCAGCTCTGCTGTGCCTTACCTTCTCCTCTCCCTATGCCTTTGTTTCTCAAGAGTAAAATAAAGCTTAAGAAGTTTATTTCTGAAGTTCTTCTAGTTCAGAAACTAGGTGATAGGCCAAATTACATTCATATTTTTACATCTTCTGATTTAATAGCACTTACTAAGTATAAGCTTCTCTCAAAGGTAGCAAGGTCATCGTTTCATACTAAGCAAAGTAGGAATCCCAGAGGGAAGAATGTGAGTGTCTAACTGAATCTACAAGCATACCGATTTTGGACATACACCACAGTGATCACTGAAATCCTGTTCCCCCACCCTCACTCTCACACCACCAACATATGACAGGCATGCAAAGAAAGATGCCACATCAGCTGTTTACGGCATCTTGAGTCACAGACACTCCACTTGGGTCTCTAAATAGATTTCTTGTTTACTTGCACATTAATAAAACTCACACCTTCGCCAGTCAGAATTTTTTCCCCAAGCATCTGAACATCCAAAGAGATTTAGAAGCAATTAACATTCACGAGTAACAGAGCAATCAACATGGGAATCGCTAATGGGACTGGACAGGATCCAAGAGCTGATATGAGGATAATAGTGAGTCCCTGACATAGGTTATGGTGTTAATTCTGGAGGGCAGAGTCGTGGTATGTTTTCAGTAGCTTTGTAGGGCTGCTGTCACCATCACATACGCCTCTCCTATACATGGTTCCTCACCCCCTACGACATGCCTTTTTTTTTAACTGCTATCGAAAAGAAGGCATTTTTGCATTGTTAGAAACTCTAGCATTAATGGTATATATTGAATCCAAATTTATTTTTAAACTGCCTACCTGACAAAATGTTAAAATGTCATTTATCTTCCCAGTTTGGGTCTCTAGACTATCTTCACCTGTTAGCTTTTGTAGCTAGAGGCCACAAAAATAATGGCTATGAATTTCTACCTTGATGCTTCCCCTAAGCTTTGCCAGTTACTTGTGTGCACATGGGCTCATACATCCCTCGTACATAGGAGGACACGGGTATTCCTATTCCAACCAGCTCCAGGCTTGCTTCCTTGTCAGTTTCCCTGATCTGTTTCCATGAAGATCACTCCAGAAATCAGCATACCACATCACCCCACCCCTTTTCACCCTACTGGGAGAGTCTCTGCGTAAAAGAGAATGTTTCCATTGTTCCTCTTTCTGCCTTCCATTTTCCAGCCTTCACCTCTCATCACTACAATCCATCAAAAATGCCAATGCCGGGTAAATCTATCTCTCCCTCCCCTTGGACCACGTTCTTGAATCCCTGCCCTGGCACTCCTTCTCCCTCAGCCTACAGAGCAAATGGCTCTGACCTCTCCATACCCACACACACCTCTGAATCCTCGGAACCCCTCCCCGCCCTCCTCTTCCTCCTGCATCATTTGGTTTCCCTTGGAACCAAGATACCCACCTCTGGTTATAGGACACTTTCTCTTTCTATAGGAACTCTAGGTCCCCTGCAGGCAGACTGACTACCTGCTGTATTTCCATTTTTCACTTTGGATGTAATTCATCACAGCCAATTATGATTTGCTTTATTCTGTGTGTTCCAACAAAATAAATTTGTTCCTAGGAAGAGCTTTTAATTTTTTTCAGCTATTTTCACATTAGACAGGAGTATGTAATTGAGTAAACACCATTTTTGTGAATTGTAATATATTTCTGGTTATTCTATTTCATTCACGCTTTCTTCTGTTCCTTTCTCCTATTTTGCTATTTCTGGCTATTAACGGGCCCCTTCTTACTTAAAGATCCAGCATGTCAATTCTCTTTCCTCCACCTCCCCACCTCCAACACCAGCCATTGTGACAGCGTACCCCTTTTTAAAGCTTCAGTTTATTCTCTGAACACAATCAGCTACAGATGCACAATCTGCCTCCACCAAGCTCTGTGTGTTAAAAGCCTGTTTTGACAAAGATTTTATACAACATAATCCTAATGAAAGGTGAGTTATCAACAGACCCATACTTAAGAATCCCTCACTGTTATCTCTGGGGCAAGCCGTTTAATATTCCCAGCGGCAGTCTCAAAGGCAGGAGATGCACGCCTAAGACCCGCCCTCCCAACCCCCACCAAGTCACCACGCGCCCCCCGCCCCATGACTCCCTTCCCACCCCCAAGTAGCAATAGTGGAGGATGAAGTGCTTCTGGTCCCGAGGTAATGCAATCAGGGCTGGGTGTGCTTCAATCTCTACCCGTCCTCAGAAAACATTTGGGCAGAATGCCTTCCAACTACACTCTGCATTCCGCACAGGGTCCTGTGCTCATTCTGGTGGTTCTGCAGAAGCGAAAGTGACCCTGCCCACGGAGTGGACTTCACCTGCCTCCCCAAACTGCAGGCTATCGGAAGCAATTCCGCAATGAAGGTGTGGGACTGGGGGGTGAGGTTCTGACGGTACCCATCACACACGAGGAGTGAAAAAGGCAAGGGCAAACATGAAATGAACACATCAATTTTTTTTTTAACTTCAAAGAGGAAAGGAAACCATTTTTCAATCCTTTGCCCTTCCCTACGCACCAGTGAAAATACTCCACCCAGTCTATTTATTAGTCAGGGCTTTTCAGGGGTCTGTAACCTTTCCAGATCCTTTTGGCTATCTGATGAAATCTATGGACCCCTTCCAAGAATGGTTTATAAAAGATTGCAAAGGAGATTAATTATATTGAAATACCTTTACTTCTCAGGTTAAGCAGCCCAGCAGGATGTGGTTTGAGTGGATGAAAGGATAGCTGCTCCCTGGATTTTTTTTTTTTTTAAACTTGGGATTTCTGCAGAAGAGATTTGTGCTGGGCAAGGGATGGCTGTGGTAAAAAGCATGAAGTGGTCACTGTCCACACTGTCCTCAGAGTTGTGCAACTTCCTGTACATCAGACTTGGTAGCTGGCTCTGCCTTGCAGATGGCTCCGTGCACATTAACACAGGGTGCTTCAATATTTGCTACACTGGAATAGCTGAGATTTGGATTTCCTTTATTTACAGTCCTATATAGATTTTTAACTACTCCTGAGAGAGAAGAGTCAACAAGCACAGAAAACAATGTGAGGAGATTTTGGAAAAGAGAAAAAGATTTTGAAAAAGAGATTCAAGTTTATGAAAACTTGAATCTAACCATTTACTCTTTTTCTAAATATTTACTGAGCACTTACTGTAGGTTCACAGTAGTACACAAGAGACCTAAAGAGCTTTCCCCCAAAAAAGTTCATGCCCAAATGTGGGGAGACACCCTGTAAGCAAATAAACAAGGAAATGTAAAACAAATAAACACGATATATATGTCCAATGGTGATAAAACAAAGCAGAAGAGACGAGAGAGTGCATGGACAGTTGTCACATTTCACGCAGAGTTTATTTCCCATTTCACGTCAATAAATACTCATCAAGTTCCTACTGTGTTTTAGGCCTTGGAGTGGATTCAAGGAAACTGACATATACATACATATATGTGGGTGTATACAAACACACAGACACAGACACACAGAGCTGACCCTTTAACAGCACAGGTTTGAACTGCATGGGTCCACTTACACAGGGCTCTTTTTCTACAAAAGTTACACCAGGTGTGCCTGTTTCTCCTGCCTCCCCTTTCACCTTGTCCATCTCCACTTCTGCCGTACCTGAGACAGCAAGACCAACCTCTCCTCTTCCTCCTCCTCAGTCCACCCAATGTGAAGACGATGAGGATGAAGACCTTTATGATGATCTACTTCCACTTAATAAATAGTAAAGATATTTTCTCTTCCTTATGATTTTTATTTTTTTGGGACAGGGTCTCACTCTGTCACCCGGGCTGGAGTGCAGTGGTGCCATCTTGGCTCACTGCAGCCTCAACCTCCAGGAATCAGGGTATCCTCCCACCTCAGCCTCCTGAGTAACTGGGATTACAGGTGTGCCCTACCATGCCCAGCTAATTTTTTATGTTTTTGTAGAGACGGGGTCTCACCGTTTTTCCCAGGCTGGTCTTGAACTCCTGGGCTCAAGTAATCCACTTACCTCAGCCTCCCAAAGTGCTGGGATTACAGGTGTGAGCCACCTTGCCCAGCTCTGATGATTTTCTTAACATTTTCTTGTCTCTAGCTTACCTTATTGCAAGAATACAGTATAGAATACATATATAAAACATGTATTAATTGACATGTTAATTGACTGTTTATGTTATCAATAAATCTTCCAGTCAACAGTAGACTATTGGTAGTTAAGTTTTGGGAGAGTCAAAAGTTATACCCAGATTTTCAATGGTATGGAGGGTTGGCGCATCTCATACCCATGTTGTTCAAGGCTTAATTGTACGTATGTGTATATACACATCACACACTCAATTTCCAGTCACTTGCATGTGAGGGGTGCACAGAGTCTCCACCAAGAGAGGTCTGTGATGCCACACTGCCAAACAGTTTCTTTTCAGAAAGGTGACCAGCGAATGCCACCAAGAGCCCACAAGAGTGGAAAAGGTGCCATTAGGACTGCATTTGCTGTGCTGAAGGGCATGAGCCTAGGAAGCATCAAGAGCCTTGGCGGAAGGTCAGCCACCATGATCCTACGCTCAACTCTACCACCTATCTCACTAAGTGACCCAAGGAAAGTTACATACATCACCTCTTAGGGCTTTAGAACCTTCATCGGCAACATGCGGAACCCAGGCTGCGTGGAGTTCAAATGCAGTAATGCAAGGAAAGCGCCCAGCACAGTGCCTGATACTAAGGATTAGAGAGATGAGTTCTTATCTCACACATCTTCTTATCAAGGAATAAAAAGCGCAACAGGAATGCAAAAGCCCCAAAGACCACGCACCCAGAGCAGGTGTACAAGAACTGCTTTTGCTTATTTATTTCCTCTTGTTTTGTTTTTGTGGCCAAATGGATCCAGGGAATATTTGCAGGTGTTACTTAATAAAACAGAGACAGACTTCACAGTGAAATAAGCTTTAGAAACAACAAAGAAATGAGGTAGCACAGTTCTCTTTGCTTCAGGCCTTCTCATAGTTTAATATGCTAATGCACATCACATATCTCCAAGAACTGTCAACAATTTATGAATGTTTCCTCAATGTATGTGACCATGGAACCCTTTGGCATGGAAAAATCCTATGTGACAGTTATTCTATGGAAAAGACTTTGAGAAATGTGGGTTTGTTAAAAAAACAAATAAATCAAGAGATAAGAAATACATACCCTATTTGGTTCTGATGTGGTCTAGTGGCTTTCGTTGAAAGGGCAGACTTGGGCATATTTTTGTACACACCAAGAAAGCCTAGTACCAGTGTTTCCTATTCACTGAACCAAGGCAACTTCTCCTTTTCCTATAAAAAGAAGTCATTATTCTGGGACCACAGTGCATTTGGGGGAAATGTCGGCAACATCTGAACACTTCTCATTCCTTTGGACAGGTAATTCCACTATTTTGTGAAATAAATGGGCCCTTAAAACGAGTTTTGTTAATTATTCTCTTGAAAGCCAAATCCTCTTCTGACTACACAGGGAAAGCCTTCTGCCTAAAGTCACCCTGGGTTTTCTTCATTATCCGAATGCTTCACAGTGAGCAATGCATTACTTTCATAAACAGAAAATCAATGCTGGGGGGGGCAGAAAAAAAAAAGAAAAGAAATTCCATAGGGATGTGTTGATACACCTATTTTGGACCTATGATTAGTCCAAAAATTGCTTACTTGTACATGAAGATTTTATATATGGGACTTTCCATGAAGACCTTACTTAATGTTAGAATACTAGATACATTTGAAGTGGAAGAGGTGGTCAAAGAGAAACTAGGGCAAAAATTGTTCCTCACATGCTTAGAATTCTGTTGCAGAAAGAAAGAATCCTTAAGACTCACCCACATTCTAAGAGGCAAAAGAAGAGAGAGAGAGAGAGAGAGAAGGAAGAAAGGGAGGGAGGGAGGAAAGGGAGAGGAGAAGGAGAGAAGAAAGGAATAAAAAGAGAGGGAGCCCACGTGCAAAAGAGGGGAGTAAGGGAGTCATTGAAAAGCCTAAGTTTGGGGGAGAGGAGGCTACAAACGCACAGATTTAAATTAACCCAAGTCAGTACAAAAGGCTTTGTACAAGGGCTCTGGCGTTAATGGGATTTGGATTGCTACAGCCTGCAAATCAAGAACAGAACATAACGAGAGACACCGGAGTTATTTTTGAAACGTATGTCTTAAGTAATAGGAAGCTTAACTAACAGGGACACTGCAGCATTTTGCATGACTGCTGGCTTGTGGCCTGGCTGGGAACAGGAGCTGCCTGATGAATGAGTTGCGGCCTCCCACCTGGGACCAGATGGACTTGGGTGAGCCTTGACCCTAAGGTGGGCCACTGAGGAGTTGCTTCGTGTTGCAGGAGGAAAAAATGCAGCTGCTCTGTTACATTGCTTAGTGATACAGATGATGTAGGTGGAGAGTAACCCTCTGAGCTCCAGGATCTTGGGGCCACGGGTGTCGCATTCATTCTGTCAGCCAGTCACTAAGTGCCTCCATCAGTGCCTTTCATCAGTGCCTCCAAGGCACCTGGAATTGTTTGGGGTCTTGTGAATACCATGATGAGCAACACCAAGTCTCTGCTGTCAGGGAACTTACATTATCCCAGAGGAGGGTAAGTGAGCAAACAAGTAAGAAGTTCTGTTGGTGATAAGGGCCTTGAAGAAAATAAAAAAGGAAAAGGAGATGAGGTAGACTGGGGCTTAAGGGCAGGGGAAATGTATTCAGGGAAGGCATCCCTGAGGCAAGAACATTTAAGCTGAGCCTTGAATAATGAAGACTCCTGGCTGCAAAGACCTAGGGAAGGAACAACAGAGGCCGAGCGAGCGCCATCCTCAGATTTAGAATAAGCCGCCATCTTCCCATTCCTCACTACCAGCTAACTCAGCTTTCCACAACACTAAATTCAAAAGCACACAGACATGTTTAATTTTAAAATCTTAAATTGAATACTATGCCGCTAGGAAAATATATCCTGAAACTTAGGTATTTTTAGAATGGTCCACTTCAGTTTCCTCAAGTACTTTTTTCCCTTGTTCAACCGGAAGACCCACATAGTTTAGGTACATCGGCTTCCTCTAAATACCTGAAACTGCATTCATCAGCCACTTTCTAAAAATTGGATCTTACTTCAAAGCTGAATGACTTGATTACTCCCATAACAGAATACATTACACTGATTACGGGATTATTCACGTGCCATTTGCAAGAGGTTAGGCAACATTTCTCAACATTCCACCCACCAACAAACAGAGCAGTGACAGTGGAAAATGCAATGCTAATATGCTAATGTCCTCCATGTCCTGATACCATGATAAAATTCCTCTTCACTTTTTTTTTTTTTTTAACTGATGTTAAAAAAGAGAGAGGGATGGTTATTTTGGTACAATGTAGCCCACAGAGAATAAAAGGCATAAGCCCCAGCAGGGAACCAAAGCAGAGATTGTTTCTATGACCTGGCACTCACTAAGCACTCAGTAAATGTAGGTTCCTTCTCCTTCCTCTTCCCCTTCCTCTTCCCCTTCCCCTTCCTCCTTAAATGCCAAAATGCTGAGGATTCATTTTTATGTCAATAAGCTTTGAATAACATATTCATTGGCTCCTTGTTTTGTAACTATCAATCCAGTGTTGTGTTTTAATCTTCTGGCAATTGTTTCAACTTCATCCATTCACGCCAGGAGGAATGACTTGGGGTGAGAAGGGGGTGAGGAGGTGGAAGCTTCCTAGGCATGATTCACCATTTATCAATGATTAGCATTTTATGCTCAAGACAATCAAACTCATACTTCACTTTTAAAGTTTTAGAAGGAACACATATTCAGAACCAAAATGAAAACAGGGCATCGTAAGTTCAAGGAAGCCACGAAGTAGACCAAGAAGCATAATTCTACTAAGCACCATTTTATTAGCTAATCAACGTATCATTTTTTTTTCCCCTATGGGCACCTACTTACTGTCTTGTAATTTCCATAAGGGCACCATCTGTATTTATAAAAGAATTATCTTTGTAGTGATCTAGCAATCTACAAACAACAGTGATATTTAACTTTTCTTAGGGGATCAATTGTAGAATTAAGTTAAAGGATTTATAAGTCTCTTTTTCAGGACGAACCTTAAAGGGACTTATTCATACATCTCTGTGATGTTGAAAGCATTTGAAACAACAAAATATGTGATTTTGATTTATTAAAATACAAAGTTCTGGATCTTGACATGCACATTTTTAATCAAGCATAATGAGCCTCTACTATAAAGTCCAGTAAAACAATAATAAGTAAAATATTTTCTTTTATCCATTTTAGCTGAAAGGGTGGGTTAATTTTCAACATGATCTGGTTTGGTGCCCTATGGCTCAGACAGAACCCGGTATTGACCAAGGTCACTGCTATGAGTTCAATCAGCATCTGGTCAGCTAACTCAGTTATAACACACGGTTAAACCCTCTCTTGTCCAATTTTTAATGATGGCCTTGCAAATGCATGTTGCTGGTCCAGTGGTGGCAAATCATGTGAGTGGAGATCAGCCAGCAAACCCCCTACCACTGAAGGAATCAGAAACTCATAACAGATGCTCTTATACCAGGCACAGATTTCATAGATAAGTGATACAAGGTGCATGCAGGAAGAAATTTGTTTAAAGGGTTTCTATGGCTACCAAATAGGACCTCAGAGAGAACAACCTTTGGTTTTACAAAGGTATATAGTTTCAGTTTTACGTAAATCCAAAAAAGTAAAATACATGTCAGGAGAATCATTCATAGACAAAAATGTCGCTCTTTGTCAAGATGCAAATTTGTTCACCAATAATCAATTACTTTGTAAACTTAATTTTAAGCAATATTTAAAATAATTGTGATTAAAATATATCGATGTAATTAACAAAATTAAAAAGCTAAACACAAACTAATATTTATACTTCATTGATTGATTCTTTAATCTGTACATATTTATGGAGTTCCTACTATATCGAGTACTGTAGTAAGAACCAGGTATAGTGAAGAACAGAATACACATAGTCCCTTCCCTCATGGAGCTTCCTTTCTTTAAAACAAAGTATGTGCAAATGAACAAGTGAATGGAAATTTATGAAGTTATATTTGTGATTGAATTAAGATATGTAACTACTCTCTAATATAGTTTTATTCCTTTTAAAATCTAAATTTTGTGTTTCTTTTAAAAAATTTGATAATGTACCAGCACCAGGAAGTAATCTCTCTGGATTTTGGGTTTTGTATTTTTTGTTTGTTTGTTTTTATGCTAGGTTTTGGCCATTGAAATGTCAATATATGACATAATGAATTTAATAAATTTTGACGACCAAATTTTTAAAATGTATCGATAAAATGGAGAATTTTCAGGGAAGTGTTAAAACAAGAATATTTAGGAGTGGAAAAATGGGTCTTCTTGGGGAAGGATAAGGTATCAGAGTCATTTATCTCAAAAGTGACTTATTATCTCTATAGAATGAACACATAAGAGAATGAACTCTGGTATTCATGTCAGATGTAAGATGGTGATACATTTCAAATTCTGAAATGTATTTGAAATCATTGTACTGTATGATAATTTGAGTTCTACATTCAAATCTTAGCTCTACTACTGTGTAGCGAGAACCTCTCCACATCTCAGTCACTTTATTTATAAAAGGGACGTTTCACATAGACTACATGAGTCTAATAAAAGTATATTACTTAGCATGTAGTCTTTAATCACTGTTAGCTGCCTTCATCCTCACACTTTATTATCATTGTTATCATCATCACACAAAAAAACTCAAGGCTTGTTGTAATAAAGGGCAGCTTTGGTCTCCTAGTGACAATCACAAAGGAAGCCGGTAACAGTCTGTCCTGAGAAAACAGGAATTTAATTCAAAAGTCCTCAGTTCAAGGCCTAGCTCTTCCAGTGTTAACTTGTACAAACTTGTATAAAGCTCTTAAACTCCTGAGTCTCAGTTTTTCCAGCTCTAAAATGGACATAATGGAACTTATTTATGAGATAACATATGTAATAATTAATTTTGAGTGTCAGCTTGACTGGGCCATGAGGTACCCAGCTATATGGTTAAATATTATTCTGGGTATATTTATGAGAGTGTTTCTGGATAAGGTTAACATTTTAATCAGTAGACTGAATACAGCATATTGCCCTCCTCAATGTGGGCTGTACTCCCATCCAATCTCTTGAAGACTTGAATAGAACAAATAGCTTCTGCTGCCTTCGGATTCAGACTGGAGTTGACACCATCTGCTCTCTTGATCCGTCTGCATTGTCCTTCAGTGGAACTTACACCACTGGATCTCCTGGCTCTCAGGCCTTCAGAGTGCAGATCTTGGGATTTCTCAGCCTCCCTAATCACGTAAGTCAATCCCTTATAATAAATCAACCTCTCACACTCGTGTGTGTGTGTGCGCGCACACGTGTGCATGTGTGTGTGTAAAATCGCCTCTTGGCTGTTTCTCTAGAGAACCCTGAGTAATATAATATATTTAAAAAGAACCAGCATATACATAATTTCATTAAATGTAGGGCACTACTAATTTTATAGAAATACGTACTGTGGCAATAGTCTACCATAAATGATATCTTATTTTAACCACCCCGGATAAAAACTCCCAGAAAAATTATGAACGTGAATTTCAGTTTCACCATTCACTACATAGATAAAATCTCTTTAATTCTCTGTGTTCCAATTACCTGGTCAGGAAAAAGGAAAGTAGTATACGTGTGAGGATTACAAATTTAATGTGCAAAGTGTCCAGAAAAGGGTTTAGCACGCCGAAGATATTCACTGATTGGTAGCTCCTATCCCTTTTGGTCAAATCATGATTTAGTATATTCAATTTTTGGTATGTCTAAACTCTTAAAATGAAGAGTTTTACAGTTTAAAAGTTTACAGTTTAAAACTCTTAAAATGAAAAACATTACAAATAAACTTTGGATTATCTTTAAATAATTCTTTATGGTTTGGAGGAAAAAAATCTATAAAAACATAAAATACCCAGGGTGTCAAACATACAGTATAATCATTTTGTATGATCACGGCTAATACAGTTCAATCTAAATTGCAGTCTCATATTTGACATAATTATACATAACCAAACACTAATAAAAATCGCTGCCTTATATTTCAAATTGGTAATTATGGTAGTAAACATTAACAACATGTCAGATATAAGATGGTGATTTGTTCTGAAATGTATTAGAAATCATTATACTGTATGATAATTTTAATTACAGTTTGGTAGCAAGAGAGCATGCAGGGGTCTACTGCTCTAGTGCATCATGGGAACTGGCAGCCCTTCAATGCAGCCCTTACTCTGACTTCTGTTGTTCAAGTTTAAGAAATGCACAATTCCTCCTCCACCTTTCCATAGCGGACTGAGTTCCCTCTGCAGAATCAGCATATCATGACATTTGGAATCATTCTTCCAGTATTAAATCCTTGTCCTTCTACTTTCTTTTTTTTGTTTTTGTTTTTGTTTTTTGTTTGTTTGCTTGCTTTTGGAGATAGAGTCTCTCTCTCGCCCAGGCTGGAGTGCAGTGACGCAATCTCGGCTCACTGCAAGCTCCGCCACCAGGGTTCACGCCATTCTCCTGCCTCAGCCTCCCGAGTAGCTGGGACTACAGGCGCCCACCACCACCCCGGCTAATTTTTTTGTATTTTTAATAGAAATGGGGTTTCACCATGTTAGCCAGGACGGTCTCGATCTCCTGACCTTGTGATCCGCCTGCCTCAGCCTCCCAAAGTGCTGGGATTACAGGCGTGAGCCGAGTTCAAATCTTGGTGGGTCCTTTTGCTTGCTAGCTATATGAACTGGGCTTTATAAAGGTAATTTCTCTGTGCCTTAGTTTTCTGTTCTTTAAAATGGAAAACACAGTAGTACCTACCTCCGAGGGGTATTGTAACAACAAAAGCAGATTATTCTGTATGTAGTACTTAGCCTAGCACCTGGAACATGGTAAGTCCTCAATACATCTATGTATTGAGATAGACATGTATGTATATACATGTATATAGGTGTATGGTATACATACTTGTTATTATATTATATTGACACTCAGATCATTCATTTTCCTGAACTTTTAACATCCTGGTCTTAATAAGAGTAACCAAGTGTTCTATTTAAGGTGGAGGTGTGCTGACCGTTAGCTTCTGTCTCTCAGGGACTGCATTCTTCAAAACGCGTTGGGTGTTCTCCCCTATTGACTCCTTCCATGTTTTCTCCATCTCTTTTTTCTCACTCAGTGCTGAGTCCATGGGATGAGGCTATGTTCCTCCTACATATTTTCACCTCTGTCTCCCTTTAGCTCATGTAGGATATGATGAGGTTTCTCTTCAAATAATCTGATCAATCTTTTATTCTTTAATTCATAGTACCTTAGGATTTTGAGCATTATTCCTAACACTCATCCTCTCTTCAGCTCTTCCTGTTGTCTCTAACGATGGCCTTTAAGTATGGATCCAAGATACACCCCATGCTCTACCCATTATGCTGGAGAACCACTGAGGAGGCTTCATTCCCCAACAAGTGAATACAAGTGCCATGAAATTTCCACCTCCACCCACGTCATACCTCCCTGACTTACCTGATCACTAGGCCCTAATTAGCAATTTAATACCCTTCCCCTACAACAAAAAGAAAAAAAAAATCTGGTGAAATTCATTATTCTAACATAAGAACTAATTGTTTATTCAGAATTACCCATTTCCACCCCGTTTTAAAATTCTCTGGGTCTTACTACAGATTTGCACAACTCTACCAGTTCCAAGGTCCTCACGCAAAGTGAGGAAGAACCCCCAACGTCATCATAAAGCGTCTTTCCTTTCTACATTTCCATACTGTTTCAGGTAAAATATTCAGGGGAACAGACCGGACTGCTAATTAGGGAACCGTCTGAAACCACCATGAACCACATTTCCACTGGTGCAATAAGCAAAGACTCTTCATTAAAATCACTGTCCTCTGTAAGGGAAAGCTGTTCCAGCGCGATAGATCTAATTCAGAGGTGTGATCAGGCAGACCCGGGTACAGTATTCATTATTAACTTAAAAAGTATGCCAAATCAATTAAAAACCATTTTAAAGGGAAGGAATAAAATTTAGTTCTACCTAACTGCGGCTCAGCTCTAATTTATCTTCCAGCCACTTTCAAGGGATTTTACTTGGTTCTTAATCTAACATTCATTGGAAAGGGTAATTCTCATGAAATTACAATGGCATCTCTTGCATCGTTTAATGCAAATGTTCCCATTCTTCGGAAATGGAGAGCAGCTTCTCCAATAAAGACTCCCTTCAGAGTGTAAAGTGGGAGAGCTTGGGGAGCTGCTTGAGAAGAATAAAACATTGCATTTCAGAAGCTGCTCAAATTTAAAACTCTGCCCGCATCACTATGACAAATTGTATTCCAAATATAGGTTATTCACAACATGTTTGTTATAAGGCGAGGCATATGAATTCCTGCCGTGTCTTTCTTTACAAACATGTCAAGACTTGTGAACCCTTAATGAAATGCAGCATTTTAGAGGCAAGGGAAGCTACAAAGACGCCAGAAAGAAGAGGCTCTCTTTCCTGGGATTGGGACCTTCTTATGCTAGTGATGGTTCCCATTATCAGAGACACTGTATCATCTTAGAACCAAGTGGGGCTTTAGAGGTCATTGCATCCAGCCACTACAGCTTACAGATGAAGAGACCAAGGCCTGAAAGAGAATGAGAATTTTCCTAAGTGTCAGGGCTGGTTAGAGACAAAAACAACCGGGCCCAGGTCTCACCTGCCCAGCCCAAGGTACCTTCCAATAGTGTTGTATGGACAAGACTCTAAAATAGCTTTTGTCCCTTTGGGGTATCTTTTTTTTTTTTTTTTTTTTGGAGACAGAGTTTTCACTCTTGTTGCCCAGGCTGGAGTGCAATGGCGTGATCTCGGCTCACTGCAACCTCTGCCTTCCAGGTTGAAGCGATTCTCCTGCCTCAGTTTCCCGAGTATGTGGGATTACAGGCACCCGCTACCACGCCCGGCTAATCTTTTTTTTTTAGTGTATTTTTAGTAGAGACGGTGTTTCACCATGTTGTCCAGGCTGTTCTCAAACACCTGACCTCGGGTGATCCACCGCCTTAACCTCCCAAAGTGCTGGGATTATAGGCATGAGCCACCGCGCCCAGTCAGGGCACTTTTTTAAAATCCTATGGGGCACCAACTTCTTGATAATCAGATAAAAGTTCCATAAATGTGGAAATGAATTTATCCCAGTATCATATTTCTACTCATGCTACAGAAGTGAGCTGGACTGATTTTACATTCAGCAACTTTTTTAACCAAGAAGTACAATCCTTCTCATGTGTTAATTCATATTCTCTCTTATAGGTAAAGTGTCACTGTTCACTGGTCACCGGAGTCCCAAACAGAGGATATCCACTTCCTATTCTATCCCTTCCTAGTACAGGGCTTGCTGATATGGCCAGAACACAGAAGTCTACCCTGGTTTTACTGTAAAGCAGAGGCCAGCAAACATTTTCTGTAAAGGGCCAGATAGTGATGATGGTTCTAGGCTCTGTGGGCCACCTGGTCTCCTTTGCAGCTACTCAATTCTGCTGTTGTAGTAGAAAAGCAGCCATAGACAATATGTAAACAAATGAGCATGGCTGCGTTCCAATAAAACTTTATTTATCTACACTGAAATTGAATTTCATATCATTTTCATGTGTCATGAAGCATTACTCCTCCTTTGATTTTTATTCAACCATTTAAAAATGCAAAAACCACTCTTAGCTGGTGAGTTATACAAAAATTGGCAGCAGCCAGATTTGTCTTATCTGCTATAGCTTGCCAGCCCTTGATTTAGGGAGATGGAAGAGACCACCAAAAAGACAAATTCCTTTTGCTACCCCGTTGCTCCCTTTTTAAGCTGCTATTGGCCCTCACCTAGCAAATCCACATTTTTTTTAAATTATATGTCCATGTTTTCCATTTGTGTCCCATGGGTAATGGTTCACTAAGGTTATACCCTGCTTGCTTAAGGACTTCAATAACCACACAGGATTTCTGGGTGGACTATCTTCCTCCATGTGAAGTATAACTAAAAGGACCAAGAAACTTTGTCACTACGAAATAGTTGTGATACAATTGTTACACCAATCAGATGAAAGAGAAACATCTATTCAGAGGATAGTCTAATGCTTTTTACAAGCCAGATTCTTAGCCCTTACACGTGAAGTATTGGTTCAATTTTGGAAAGAAATATTTTAGTTTTACATATGGCCAAAATCAGCACCAACAAATCAATCATTTGAAATTATTATCAATCTTTTGTCTGTACAATCAAGTAGGTAGGAGCGTGCTATTTAAATACGTTTACACACAGCACAACTCTACTGGCATCAGCATATTACAAAAACCAATTTTCTTACATCAACTTCTATCTACTTCTAATTCTGTAGCATAGCTCTGGGGAGTTGCTACAAGGTCTGTGTAAACTGAAAATCTAAATAACATTATGACGCCTATTACAGAACTAATTTATAATCTAATACCCCAGTTGAATTTAATATCCTATTTATTTATTCAAGCAAAATATCTGGAAAAAATATGTCACATCATAATGTAGTTGTTATGAAAATGAAAAAATAAGGCAGAATTTTAGAGAAAGCATGATAATTGCTAGGGGCAGGTATGAGCAAGAATTTCAGAGCCCCTCACACGAGGAAGAGGCAGGAGCCCTTTAATAAATAGGATTTTTGTTTATAATGCAATTATTGTCAAATTTAGTATTTTACATCAAATTTACAACTTTAAAATGTGATTCCTATTAATGTTATCTGCTCAGAGCTAGTGCAGCATAAAACTGTTGGCCAAGAGATGCCACCTCATCAACTGTCTTTAACAACTCCATTCCCATCCTGGATGGAAGAACCGAGCTTTATGGCAGCATTTATAAGCCTGCACTGCCAATACAAATGCACAAGTGATATGCATATATATAATACACGCAGGCTAATGGGAAGAACTGTAGAGCTGCTTCTCCGAATACTAAGTTTCATACTGATTTCTGCACCTAAGATAAAAGGAGGGAAGAGAGAAAGAATTGAAAGAAAGAAGGAAAGGAAAACATGACATTTGACATTGTGAAGCTATGGAAAGCATAAATATAAAAACACTACAAAGTGATCATTACACCCTATAGCTGGATGTTTTCAGTCTTCCAGGAAGCAGAGGGAAGACTTAAAGAAAGTTTAGTGGGGTTCAACAGTACATTTACACTAGAGTTCCCAAGACTCAAAGAAAGGGCAGCAGCCACCTTCAATCACCTGAATCCCTCCAGTAAGCAAGGAAAGTGCCGACCACTTGTTTTCGCTTGAGATAGAAGCCATGTTTGTAGCTTGGGGAGCAGCTCAAAGTCACATTGTCAGAAAAGGAACTAAGACTCAAAGCTCCAGGTCCTGAAGTCCACACGCTGCCAGGTGCACAATCACACAAATGCATGCGTGCCTACCCTCACCCTGGTGACTTCCATTCCTACACAAACGCAGAACAAGTATCTGTCTCCACACAAGGTCTCAGACATCAAGGTCCTTGAGTCCTATTCTAAACCTGCATGTCCGGATTGCCAGCCCTACTCTTGACCACCTGTATTTTTAATATGTTCCGCAGATTATTCTTCAAAGTTTAGGAACCAGTGGCCTCTGTGATCATATTTGAGAGGCATCTGAGAAGAGCTCTTTGCCCCCAAAATTATTACAACACTACTCTCTCAATACCCTGGAATCCCATAATTAGCAATTCATTCTTTGCCTCTTAAAGGTTTTCTGGTCTCCAAGGGTACGAAAATTAAACTCAAATATACCTAAGAGAAGAAATAGCTTAAGTCCTCTTATCAGATGATTTCTTGTTAGATACTGAAGCCCTGCAGAAATTAAACAAGGCAAGCCCAAAAGGGCAAGAAAAAGACTCATAAAAAGAAAGTATCGAACACACGTGAGAAGACCCAGTCCTGCACAGACACATACATGGAGTCTAGGATCACATATAACCCCTGAGCAAAATGATGAGTATCAAGCGTCAGGCACCTCAGCTCCATGTAGCTCTTCTGAGTACAGACCGCCCTCAAATTCAGGCTCCTAAGGTGTTCCAGGATGTACTCAGGTCCAAACAGGGATACCTTCAAAGGTATCCATTTGTAAAAACATACACATGTAGACTTTGGGGATTTTTGGTTTTTGCTTTTTGTTTGTTTTGAGGCAGGGTGTCGCTCTGTTGCCCACGCTGGAGTGCAGAGGTGCGCTCACAGTTCACTGCAGTCTCAATCTCCTGGGCTCAAGTAATCCTCCCACCTCAGCCTCCTACAAGCACACTCTACCATGTACAGCTAATTTTTGTATTTCTTATAGAGACGGGGTTTCACCATGTTGCCCAGGCTGCACGTGTAGACTTTGATATAAGAGTCATGCCCTCTCCTGACAGATGAGCCTCCTCTGGTGGCTTACTTTCTCCAACTATACAGTTGGCCCCCAACTGTTTCCCAAACAGCCCTCCAAGTGTAGACTCTGTCTCGCTCCCCCGCTTGCCCCTCCAACAGTGTCAGCTCCATTAGGATGCTGCAAGAGAACTATGAAGACTGTCTCTTCCTTGACCATTTCAGCTGCTCTCTGTGAAGGTATACATATGCAACAGAATCCCAGCTCAGCACTCTATTGATTATTACCTATAAATCTAGCTGCTCATAAAAAGACTCCATGAAATACAATCCAGGGACATAAATCTCTCTAGGCGAGATGAAATCTGATGGGAAATAAAATTCCCTCATTTCATTTATTTCCTTGTTTAAAAGACTAACTTTCCAATCAGCTACGAACATTAGCATGAGCTGGCAGGGGGGTTGAGAACCAAGTACCAATTTGGGGGTCAGGACAGGAGAGCAAATGCTGCTGCTGTCAATCATGGGCTATGTGTCATCAGTAAGTAATTTACCCTCTCTGAGCTTCAGTTTTGTCATCTCTAAAAGAAGGATAATAAAGGGCTGGGTGTGGTGGCTCATACCCATAATCCCAGGGCTTTGAGAGGCTGAGGCTGGAGGAAGGCTTGAGGCCAGGAGTTCGAGACCAGCCTGGGCTACATAGCAAGACCTTTGCTCTACAAAAATTTAAAAAATAAGACCGGCATGGTGGCTCATGCTTGTAGTCCCAGTTACTCAAGAGTCTGGGCTCACTTGAGCCCGGGAGTTCGAAGTTGCCATAAGTTATGATTGCACCACTGCACTCCAGCCTGGGTCACAGAGCAAGACCCTGTCTCAGAAAAAATAAAAATAAAAATTGAAATAAAATAAAATAAGATGAAAAATAAAAGAAAGACAATAAACTCCTTTTCTTGGCTTCTGTGACATTAAATGAGCTATACTACAATGTACCAAGCATAATTTAGGAGCTCAAGACGGTAGCTATTATAAGCACCACATCTATACCTTTAAAAGGAACTTATTATCTAGAAAAATAATCCATACTTTCTTCTCTCAAGTCCAAGTGATGGTTATTAAGATGTATTTATTTATTCAACTGACATTTATTGAGCACCAACTATGTGTCAGACTTTGTCCTAGGTACTGGGAATTTGTCCACCTCCACTTATAAACGGTTGTGTACAACACTTAAGGCTACGCACAAGAAAAAACAGACAGTGGACAAATACTGTTTTGCAACAAGTTATGTACTGCACACAGGCTCAGTCCCTTCTGTTTTTCTTGATTTTTGAAAAAGCATGCCCATCCTCTTGAAGCCTCAGAGACCTTCACCCCAACTCCTTCCCTTTGTTCTCGTGGCTCCAAGCAAAGGTCAGCTTTGATTTTCCACACCGTGTTGCTATTTTGACTTAACAAACTGACAAATCCCTACACTGTGAGCTTTGTAAGGAAAACAACAAAGTCGTATGAATGTTTTTACTTCCCCCTCACCAGAAGAGTGTCTGCACTCAGCAGTCAAACCACACCACTGAACCTCTGCTCCCAGAACAGAACGCGTCCACACCAACACTCTCCCCTAGGCCCCTCCTACTTACCGAAAGTCAGCCCCTGAGCCGAAGCAGCTGAGTTCCAGATACGTTTTCCCACAGCAAAAATACTACATAGAAACTGTTTGTTCCTGGACCAAGAAGGAAAGCTTACAAGGCTGAGGAAAAGGTTGGTGTTAGCATTGTCACTTCAGCTGGCCAGCAAAATTTGCCACCACTTTTTTTCCATCTAACCTTTTTGGCTTTCCAATTCTATACTTCCGTGGTCCAGTCACATGGTACAAAAACACATTCCACTCTGTTCCAACCTGCTTGAACAATCAAAGGGTATTTGCCTTGAGTGAATCCAAAGCCTCTCCGTTTTGCTTTTTCCCGCTACAAATATGTGGTGCAGATACATGAGAAGCCTTGAGTTGACCAAATGCTGGGAAAAGAGCAATGCAAGGTTTAGTGATCTCCCAGGCATCATGAGAAAGAAAGAATATGAACCTATTAACTGATCCTGTATAATCCCAATCTTGGGTCACATGTAGGGAAGTTTGGAGCTGGAGAAATAGAACATGGGAGTGTTCAAGATGACAGAGAAAGAAGTAACAGGGGGGAGAAAAAAAAAAAGATCCTTCTATCTTGAATTCTGTCGAGAGGCAAGCATTTGTTATCGTTGTGTCTAGCTCTCAAACCAAAAAAAGTAAAATCAAACAAACAAAGAATTCACCAGCCAGAACCAGGCAGACTCTCCCGCGTTGATTCACACATGGTCTTCTCACTCCCCGCTCCTGCCACAGATGGTGACAAAGCTCCACTGACACACGCGGCACCCTCAGGCACTGAAACTTCCTCCGCAGTCCCCCTGCAAGGGTGACTGACTGTCACGCTCTCGGCTGGCATGGGGCAATCTCTGCCACCCCCCTTCTTGTCTCTGCTCCCATCAAAATGGCACATTGTTAGAAATGTGCTCAGGATGTGCAATTTGGGGCAGATAGTTGCTGGAGTTCCCATATGCTTAAGGTACATAACTGGGCCACTGAGAAAAGGGAATTTAAGCATTCTAGAAAACAGCAGGAGAGCAAATTGGCCTTTCCCTCTGAGAGCTATTATTAGAGAGGCCCAGCCCAATTCAGCCAGAAAGCCAGTATCTAGCCCATCCGCTCTTTCTCGCAACAATGCCCCACACATCCCGTCCCCTTTCAAATAGAACTGCCGTGATGCATCCCAGCCAGACACATGTCTCATCTTTAATGTTAACCACTGGCTTGCAGAGATCAGTGGAAGCGTCCCTTCTCATACAGCAACTCGACAGTCCAAAGTTTAATTTCACATAATACGGAGAACTCACGGAACATGGCATTACATTTGATTTGTACTCGTGGAATTTGGCAGCCTGCTAGCTCTTCTCTCTGTGTACCTGCTGAAGTCACAGCTGCTGCCGAAACTTTGTAAATAAATGCTAAACAAATGCCAAATAAAGAAACCAACTTCCCAGGAAGCAGAAAGGGCAGGAGATCGCAGTTTTTGTTCTCAGAAATATGCTGTGACCTGCTTCAGAGCTGCATCCTGAAAGCTTAGGTGTGTCTCTGCTCTCCTGTGCCTTGGAAGCTCTTTTCCCTCTGGAGGGAGGGAGAAAAGAAGAAAGGAAGGAAGGGAGGGAGGAAGGAAGGGAAAGGAAGGCAGAGAAAGAGAAGAAGGGAAGGAGGGAGGAGAGAAAAATCTTCTATTTTTTTCTCATTAGCAGGGAGACAGATAAGTCTCCCTGCTAATGAGTAGAAAAGAGTGGTCGGGAAGACAACATACAGCTTTGTTATTTCTTAGAGCACACATTTCTGTGAAAATTAGACATTTTGTAGTCAATTTTTTTAGCGGACTTAATCTCCAATGGCGCAGTGAAAGTTAATGAGAAAATGGGTTTCATTCCATTTGATCCTCAACTTTTCAGGCATGTATCCATTGCATATGTGAAGACACTTTTGTTGTTCCTTGTCTTTGGCATTCTGGGACACGTTTCTTAACAGCAACTTCTTGCTGAAGCCTTATAAAGTTAATCACTCAAGATATTCTGGCATGTGGCAGTCCATGTTCTCTTGGGTACAAGTAATGTACAACCAAATCAACCAACCAAAGCTGGAGAAGACCGGCATGTTTCATCACGAGTAGAAATATGCTTTATGAGTGGGCTGTCAAGCAGCTACCTTTATTTCCCTGCCTATCTCAAAGGACACATCTATCCCATATACAAGATTGGGAACTAGAAGGAGGTATAGGCTTGACATGTGGCTTATACATGACTTGCAGCTCACCTCTGCCATTCAGATTCTGGCTTCTCATGACTTAAGCCAAGCAAATTCAGCAACAGTGATGAAACGTACAGCTAACTGTGTGAGTCTGTTTTGTGTTGCTATGTAGGAATACCTGAGGCTGGGTAAATTATAAAGAAAAGAGGTTTGTTTGGCTCACAGTTCAGCAGACTGTACAGGAAGCAGGGCATCAGCACCTACATCTGGTGAGAGTCTCAGGCTGTTTCCATTCACGGTGGAAGATGAAGAGGAGATGGCATGTGCAGAGATCACACGGTGTGAGAGGATCTCACAGACAGAGGAGTGAGGTGCCAGGCTGTTTGTGATGACCAGTTGTCATGGGAACCAATACAGCAAGAACTCACCCCAGAGAGAGGGATTAATCTACTTGTGAAGGATCCGCCCCCATGACCACAACACCTCCCATTAGGCCCCACCTCCAACACTGAGGATCAAATTTCAACATGAGGTTTGAAGAGAACAAAAACCGAAATCATAACACTACCATTTATTGAATACTTACTATACAGCAGACTCTTCATAGCACTTTATTTCTTGTCTTCCCCCAATAAACCAGAAGTTCCATGAAGGGCAGAGATCACGCCTCTGTTTCCCCACTCCCTTTTGTTTTTCTTTTGGCTTGCGGTTTTCCCTACCACATAATAATGACTAACACTTACACAGCACTAACTAGGTGCCAGGCACATTCTGAGGACTTTACATATAGAAACTTATCAAATTCCCACAACAAGCCTATAATGTAGATACTCTTATCTCTGATGCAACAACTGAGGCTCAGAGGGTTTCCGCAACTTGTCCAAGGAAGCATTGAAATGAGAATTCTAACACAGATCTTCTGGTTCCAGAATCTATGCTTTTAACCTCCTGCTATTATAGGATGTTTATTACATCAATAAACATTTTTTGAATGAATGAATGAAAGATTTCATGTGAACATTACAGCAACTGAATGGGGCAAATAAGATGATTGCTATCTACCAATTAGGAAACTGAGACTCAGAGCGGTTAAGCAACTTGCCCTAGGTCACACAGTTGTACAGAATGAGGACTCCACACAGGTCTTTCTGACATGGAGGCCCACGATCTTGAAATAACTATGGTATTATATAACCATGTAACCAAGCAATTCCCTAACCTACACTTTCAGTCAGTGGCTCCTACTTCTCCATCTTGTCAATAACAGCGTCTATTTCTGCACACAAAGAAACTTGTTTAATAAAGCAGATACAACTCTTTGTGGGTTGGAGTGTGTGGTTTTTGTTGCCCCCAAATCAGCTGTATAACAAAAAGAAAGGCTGGTATTTTAGGTGACGAGTGAAAAATGGGTCAGGCAGCTCTCTGATTTCACAGGAACCTGTCCATCGGAGCATGTCACTGATGAGGACTTTATCTGTATGGTTAATTCTGTAAGGAACGTCTCTGTGTGTAGCTCTGAACATTTCTTACTCAGTATTGGAAACACTTGGTGCCAAGCAGCACAGGGCCTAGTGGCGTTGATGACACATTGCGGCTAAATCAAGCACCTCGTCCCTCTCTTTCATCCAGACACAGTCCTGTGAGTCAGTGAGCTCTTCCTCAGCCATGGAAAACTTTTACCTTTTTTTCCAGCACTTGCTCCAGCTGCTTGCTCCTAAATGACTGTTCTTCCGTCTGATTATTTTTCTTTCATACACACCTGTCACCCAACTTTTCATTTTTTAAAAAGTTTTAAAAATTTATTATTCCTGAAGCGAGAACCTGAGAATGAGCGGGCGATTAACGGAATCGTTTGACTGACCTTCAGAGGACCCAACGGTAGGTGATTGATGAAATGGCTACAGGTTTAAGCAGAAGGTCAGCTTCAATAATACGGCGGTTACTTTCCGAGCTCCTTACAAACCAACTCAGTCGCTGGCCTTCACTTCTCCTTTGCAACATTCTTAAGGTGAAGACATATGACTGATTCCTCGACAAGCCAGCCCCTTGTGAGGCTCATTATGTAGTGACAAAGACATGGTGGTGGTATTTGATCCAAAAAGATCATGATCTAACATCAGACATGATTGTTCTCGACCACCAAGGTTCACTGTCAGTTATTTTTCCACCCTATCCATGTCGACCTCCCGCTGGGTTATGGCAGGAGGTTACTTAGATGGTAGTCCTCACTACACCACCAGCTAGCTGTGGGATCCATCCCTGCTTCCCCTTTCTCACATTGAAAGTGGGGGTCTACCCTACCCACCTTCAGGTATTTAATACATCAAAGTTCTAACTGGTAGCATTTGAACCTGAAAAAGGGAACAAAAGAAGGAAAAGGCCTCATCTACATTTTTTCCCGGCAACTTTTAAGCGTTAGTAATAGACAACTCTTTAACCTGATCAACATTTAAGAGGACAGTTCAGCTTTTCTTTAGAAAGTAGACCAATAAATAGGAAAGAATGATAACAGCCATCAAGGGGCCACTGCATCATTTTGCCTGCATCATCTCAGTGAGTCCCCAAAGGAATCCTGTAAAATCAAGGCAGTGGAGAATAGTTAGAAGCAAGGGCCCTGGGCCCGTACCACCTAGACTGAAATGCTGGCTCACCCACTGACTGGCTGTGTGACCCTGGGCAAGTCATTTAATTCACCTTGCTTCATCTCTGTACACACAGAAAGGGGATAATGACACTCAGCTCTCAGACTGCTGAAAGGATTAAACAAGTCAATATGTATAAAGTATTTGAACAGGTCTTGGCCCATGACTAGGGCTCAAATAAGCATTGAGTATTAGTATTACTGTCACTAATCCAGCTTTACAGATGGGGAAACTGAGGATTGGGGAGGCTACTTAAAAGGCATACTCAGGCTGGGCATAGTGGCTCATGCCTGTAACCAGCAACACTTTGGGAGGCTGAGACTGGTGGATCACTTGAGGTCAGGAGTTCAAAACCAGCCTGGCCAACATGGTGAAACCCCGCCTCCACTAAAAATACAAAAAATTAGCTGGGCGTGGTGGGGGGGCGCCTGTAATCCCAGTTACTTACTCAGGAGGCTGAGGCAGGAGAATTGCTTAAACCTGCGAGGCGGAGGTTGCAATGAGCCGAGATCACGCCACTGCACTCCAGCCTAGGCGACAGAGCGAGACTCCATATCGTCTCAAAATAAACAAACAAAAAACAAAAACGTGTACTCAAAGTCATGACTACTGAGTAGAAAGCAACATGGGGATTTGAACTAGGCAGTCTAACTGCAGAGCCCAATTTCTTAACCACGCCATTCACTTCTTCCTAGGGTCAATGTTTACTTGTGAGTTTCTTAGCCTTATGAAATCAATTTAAAATGGACGTTTTGAAGGGAAAAGGGCTTCAAAGGGGCAGTCCAGTGTCAAGTCAGGAATACAGGGAGATGTACACCCCAGTGTTTCCAGAATGCCGGTGGGGAAGGGGTTACCCAAAGCTTCACAGACTTAGGGACAGCTCTGCCCCTTACCCCAGACCCTCTACAAAGGAATGAACTTTCCCAGTATGTCTCCGCCCTGAAGCAGGATGTAAAAGAAGAGTATTCACTCCTTAGAAAAGAAAGAAGCCCGGGTGCGGTGGCTCACGCCTGTAATCCCTACACTTTGGGAGGCCGAGGCAGGCAGATCATGAGGTCAGGAGTTGGAGACCAGCCTGGCCAGCATGGTGAAACCCTGTCTTTACTAAAAATACGAAAAGTTAGGTGGGCATGGTGGCGGGTGCCTGTAATCCCAGCTACTTGGGAGGCTGAGGCAGGGGAATCGTTTGAACCTGGGAGGTGGAGGTTGCAGTGAGCCAAAATCGTGCCATTGCACTACAGCCTGGGCGACAGGGCAAGACTCTGTCTCAAAAAAAAAAGAAAAAAAGAAAAAAGTTAAAAAAAAATTATGCATTGAGGCAAAGAGGGCATGAGCTAGGGTTGTATGCAGCCCTTTTGTTCTCATGAGAACTTTGCATTGATAAAGTTAGTCTTGGACACAGGAAGGAGATGCTGTGCCTAAACAGGGTGATTTGAGATGCCACAGAAGGACACAGCTTCCCAAACAAATGTTTCCCTGCTGATGTCTTACTAGTCATGGTTTATGCTTTTGCATTAAGCCTGTATCCACTGAGTCCTCCTCTTTCAAAATACAAATATATTCTAGATAAGTAAGAAATTAAATTCTGGTCCCTGGTACTGCCTATGTTCCTCAGATCCTTTTTCCACATGGTGATATACACAAGCACATGGATGTCCTCAGAAACAAATGAGGAATGAGAGGGTGAAAGGGGGGCTGTAAAAAAACAGGTGGGGGAAAAGCCTTCAAGATTCTGCCAAACAGAAGTGACATGACTTGACGTTTCATGGGAGAGAAGAAAACGTGGTGCTTACTATGCTGAGTGTTTTCATGTACTACGGATTATGAAATTGAGCTTCAGAGAGGTTAAATGACTTGCCCAAGATAACACAGCTAATAAGGAACAGAGATGAGATTTGAACAGTTTCTCTCCAAATCCCATAATCTTATCCCCATAGCCTCTGCCTCCTTGTTAAACTACCTACTCTTGCAACTCAGGTATCACCTTGGGTCTCCCTATTTCTAAATCCAAATCTGTGCTCAACCGTTTCTCTGCAGGTCACTGGGTTTACAAACTTTTCTCCCTCATATATATTCTTCATTTCCCCACCGCTTCCAATGCAGTCATGAGGATAAAATATGTGATTTCGTTTCTCTCCATAATTTCTCTTCTAGAAGGCTGTGGTCACAGTCAGCAGCAGCAGAGGTTGCACTGAAGCTTAAGAAAAAGCGAAACTATTAAGCCACAGTTCATCCCTCTTCAACTACTCTGCCCAAACTTTCAGAGGAAACAATGCCCCTATTACAGCAGCAATCCCCTGAGGTTCAACTATCAGCCTAGAGCAAAATACCTGAACCCATACAGGCTTTCCCTCCCTCCCTCTTTTACCAATTCCCTGCATGCAAGTATGTCTCAGTGGGAAAATATCCGCTACGAAAGAGAACAGGTGAATGATACGTTCAATTGTCCAAGCAGTCAGTGCCCAGAGAACAAAATAGAGTCTGAAAGTCATGATATGGTTATTGCTACCGAGGGAAAGTTGTCCAAAGCCACAGGCTTCTACTCACAGAGGGAAAGGTATAGAACTGTCTCTTCCTTAGTCTTGTTCTTCTCTCCTGCTAATAGTGACCACTTCCCGTGATAGACAGTGAAAATACCTAATATTTATTTTCCCAGCCTGCCTTACAACTAAGATATCATTACATGTCTTAATCATGACCACACAGATCTGAGGGGAAAGTCCTGTAGGTGGCTCCCAAGAGAAGCTTACCTCCCTGATCAACAGATGCCCAGGAAGAAACTCTCTTTCCTGCCTTTAGATTTGAGTGTGTGATGCCCAGAGCAGCCATCCAAGTCGAAGGACCAGCCAACGCACAGAAGATGGCTGAGTGAAGGCACAGAGAGAACCTGGGCCCAGATGCCATTGTTGAATCTCTGATCCAATTCTGAAACTACCTTGCCTCCACACTCCTTATGTATTAGCTGTCTATTGCTGTGTAACAAATCACCCCAAACTTTGGCAGCTTAAAATAGCAAACATTATCTCACAGCTTCAGTGAACCAGGAATCAGGGCAGCGTAGGTGAGGAATTCGGACTCAGGGCCTCCCACAAGGCTACAAGCAAGATGCTGGCAAGAACTGCAATCATCTCAAGGCTGAGCTAGGGCAAGATCCACTCCCAAGCTTCCTCACACAGGCCACTCTACAGCACGGCAACTGGCTTCCCCAAGAGAAAGAGATCTTAAGAAATCAAGAGAAAGAAAAAAGAGAAAAAAAATTTAAAAATTTAAAAATTTAAAAAAAAAAAGAAATCAAGAGAGACTGACACAAAGAACCCCAGGATGGAAGTCACAGTCTTTATAACCTAATCCTATTATTCCTGCAATATTCTATTATTTTAACTGAGAGGTTCTCAACTACCGTACCACTGACATTCATTTTAGGTTGGATAATTATTTATTGCCAGGGCCATCCTGTGCACTGTAGAATAGCTAGCAGCATCCCTGAGCTCTACCTACTAGATGCCAGTATTACTACCATCAGCCCCAGTTGTGACCAAAAAAAAAAAAAAAAAATTGGATCCAGACATTGCCAAATGTCCTACAGGGACAAATCATTCCTAGTCAAGAATCACTGGTTTATAACGAGTCACAAAATCCCACACTCCAAGGCACGAATACCAGGAAGCAGTGATGGTTGGGCGCCCTCTTAGAGGCTGCATACTACATCTTGTTTTATAAGATAATCGACTTCTTTAATGTTTAAACCACTTAATATTGACCCTTTGGTTATTTGAAGCCAAGAGCACCCTAACTGATATAAAGGGACTAGCCACTTATTCGTCTATTAATAAAGCTATTTTTTCTATCTTTCAGGAATGCTGAGAAAAAAAAAAAAAATCAAGCAAAGTTCCACTCTTACCAAGAAAGTAGCCCTCTAGTGCCCTGGTACAGAACCAGTAGCTCCCATTTCAGACCAATAAAATGCTCAACACCACACACACACACACACACACACACACACACACACAAAAGTTTCTAAAGGAAAGACATCAACTGCACTCATCTGGTGCATTTTCCCCGAATGGAGAAGACACAAAAGTCAGAATACAAAGGAAGACAGCAGTAAAAAATGCTACCACTTCCAAAAAGAAATGGTCATATTATATCGATTGGAATTCTTTAGGCTTTTAATAAAGGTTATACGCTCAGAAAAAGACGGCTCCTGACCTGTCTGGTTATAGAGTGGAAATGGAGAAGAGTCACCTACCATTTAGCAGCCTTAAACGTTGACTGTGAGGCAAAGGAGAATGCCAGCCAGCGGATCCCACAGCTCCTTCTCTCATATTTCTGCCTGCTCACACCCTCTCTCCCTCCCCCTCACCCACCCTGGCAACTTTTCTGGGTGCCCTCCAAGTAAACCCTCTTTAGAAACCTAGCAACTCTTGGATTTTCCCTCAACGTCTATATTCGTTCTTCAAGTTTTCAACCCATTCCTGTTCTCTGAGTAGCCTTACTGTTATACCCCAGACCTGAATTACAGGAGCCTGTGCAATTTACCAACAACCCTGGTTTTCATTTTTCAGATCCTTCAGCAGCTGACCACTCCTCAGTCTCCCAGGGGCAAAGAACTTCTTTCTACCTTATTATGACCCTAGCTGAGTTTCTCAACCTTCCAGGCTTTGAACACATGGTCCTAGGGAAAGGCCATATGGTGATTTTTGTTCAAAAACTAAGGGTCTTTTTATCAGCCTAACCCATCCCTTTACAGAGCTCCCTCAGGAGATTACAAAGTCTGTAACAGGCATCCGAAACCAATTATCAACTAAGGGGCAGTAGTCCCAGGAATAACTATGGAGTTCAAGATGAAAGGCTCAAAATGAAAGCTATTTCCAACACAAATATCTCTTAGAATGGTAGAAATAAACCTTGGAGGGAAATGACATTATTGTAAAATGTGTTTTATGACACTGTAATGATTAATGGCATTTCACACTAATAAAGTTGACAGGAAGAGGATGCGAAAGACTAACAAAAGCGCAAATACAAATTTCCTTTTAATATCACCAGCATTTTTCTACAAGAACAAGACATGCACCAACAGGATAAGAGGAATGGCTATTTTAAAAATCCAAAATAAATAAATAAACAGCAGTAGACATCAACAACA
>NW_012104176.1:692178-709102 GCF_000951045.1 Mandrillus leucophaeus | reverse complement strand
GGAGGTTGTGGTGAGCGAAGATCATGCCACTGCACTCCAGCCTGGGCGACAGAGTGAGACTCTGTCTCAAATTTCTCAAAAAAAAAGAAAAAGAAAAAGTTAATTGTTCAAAGCAAGAATCCCACTTAGCCCATCATACTGCTCATTTCAGCAAATCCATGCCTTACCTCTCTTCTCTGACCCTTCGCTGTACTCTCAGGGGAGAGCTGAACCTTCCCCAAGGTTGGCCCCTCCAACATGGCCATCAGTCCTGCCTCCTCCAGCCCTCTGGGACATTTCTTCTTCTCTATCTCAACAACATCTAACTCTCTCCTCGACACTTCCCCTCGCAGGAAGTTTTCTCCACATAGAAAATAACTTCATGTGTTCATGTTTGTTAACTGTGATTTTATTTCAATTCTTTCTCTCTCTAACTCCTGGGATGAGAGGTCTCTGTCCACCTTCTCACTAGTGATTCCTCAATCTGGGGAGAAATCTGAAATCCAGCATCTATTTGTACTACTTGGGGAGACTGACCACGGAACATCATCAGGAGATCTCTCCAGCCAATTCCCGAGACCTTATCTCATTTCTTATTCTGTTAAACTTCCTGGGGCACTTGACATTGATCACCACTTCCAGCTTTTTTTTTTTTTTTTAAATCTCCCATGTCTCTGACCACTCCTTTACCTTCTGCATTAGTCTGTTCTCACACTGCTAATAAAGGCATACCCAAGACTGGGTAATTTATAAAGGAAAGAGGTTTAATGGACTCACAGTTCCACATGGCTGGTGAGGCCTCACAATCATGGAGGAAGATGAATGAGGAGCAAAGTCACATCTTACATGGTGGCAGGCAAAAAAGCTTGTGCTGGAGAACTCCCATTTATAAAACCATCAGATCTCATAAGACTTACTCACTACCATGAGAACAGCATGGAGAAAAACCCACCCCCATGATTCAGTTACCTCCCATAGGATCCCTCCTACAACACATGGGAATTATGGGAGCTACAATTCAAGATGCGATTTGGGTGGGGACACAGCCCAAATCTTCTTTCTTTTTTAAAAAAAAATTTATTTTTATTTTTTCCATAGGTTGTTGGGGTGTAGGTGGTATTTGGTTACATGAGTAAGTTCTTTAGTGGTGATTTGTGAGATTTTGGTGCACCCATCACCCAAGCAGTATACACTGCACCCAATTTACAGTCTTTTATATTTTTCATACTTATTTCTCCCTCCCAGTTTCATCAGTGAATATCCTGCAAAGTTCAGTCTTAAGCCTTCTGCTTTTCCTCCTGCATTAGCCTCTCTAAGCCTCCATTTCCTCATCTATAAAATGGAGATTATAATATCTATCTCACTGACAGATATTAGAAATAAATAACATAAATAATCCCAACAAAGTGCTGAACATGGTGCCATCCCAAAGTCAATGTGACTGACCATCATGATTTCCTTGAATGCCCACTCAGTCTTACACTTGAATGTAAGCTCCAGGAGGGCAGGGACTTCAGTTGATTCACTCCTTTATCTCTAGCTCATAGAATGATGCCTGGCACATAGTAGGCACTTGATAACTTTGTGACAAACTGATAAAGTAAAAAAAAATTCAGTTAATGACTCAGTGCTGATGATTCCTGTATACAGCCCCTCACTTCTGACTCAATTTGGTTTTGCTTTTGAAATCCATCCAAGGTGACATTAGAGTCATCGTCTACCTAAAATTTGCTTCAGTGTTTCTTTTCCTACCAATTCCTTTTTGCAAAATCCTCATTTGTATTAATTTGAAGCAGCCACTTCCCTGATATCCTGCAGAAAAAATCTTGGTTCGATTCTACTTTCTCCACCCTCCATTGCTCCTCTACTGTCTTATGCAACCTATTCATCCCTCCTATCTTCTTAGCCCTTAATCTGGCACTTTCTATCTCTCAGATCATCACTGAGACCCCTAAATGGTTTCCTGATCTCCAATCTCACTAAAGCATTCCACCCAACTGCTGAACAAGTCTCCAGGAATTAGGTGCCCAGTGTCACTCCTTTAAGAAGTGAGTCTCCTTTGCTTTTTAAAACAAATCCAAACCCCTGGGCCTGACAAAACGGCTATTTAACTCTCTCTCAGTATCTCTTAATGATATAATAAATTAGCTTCTTCCCACCATGTCCCTCATTTTGGGTTTGTAGTGGACAAGAGGTCACATGCAGCCATTCTATGTAAATACATGCAAGATATAAATGTTAAAAAGTACTCCTTGAGTTTGTACTAGGATGGCATTGAACGAGGAATCATAGCTCATGGCTGCCATTCATTGGGCTCTTGTTCTCTGCCAGGCAAGGCACTGAGTAGCACACACAGTCTGCAGTACCCCATTTAATCTTCACAAAAATCCCAAGGGGTAGGCAGTTTTATCCTCAAGTATGGAAACACTGAGGCTCATTGAGCTCAAAAACATGTCTCCAAATGCACAGCTATTGAAGCAATAGAACCGGCTTCTATCTGAAGTCCAGCTGATCCCGAAGCCCATGCTCTTCTTGACCAGCCTGTACACTGAAGCTGAACTCAGCGATTCAGGGGCCCAGAACGGAGACCAACAAAATGAAGACTAAATTAATTGAGTAAAAGAAAAACAGCAGGAAGAAAGCCATAAGTCAGAGATAAACATCTGGTACAAAACCAGTGAAGAGTGGAAGAGTTAGAGAGAATTCATTGGAGAATGTGAGAAATGAATACATAAGTGAATTCGAAGAGAAAACAGCTATAGTAGCTGGGAGAAAACCAGGACACCCACGAATGCAAAAGAAAACAAAGGTTATCATTTTGGATGTTGAGCAGCACAGAAAACCTGTGAAGGTGACGTGGCTTCTCCAAAGACAAAAAGAAGTGAGTGAAGAAGGTGGAGAGAGAGACCCAAAGGTGGACACAGGCTGAGATGCTGTGGGAGACGCAGCCACACTAAGGTTTCCCTAAGACTTGCCTCTGCCACGGAGGTTGTCCTACTCTCACCCCTGCATGTGGATGAACCCCGGAGAACGCACATGAATCTCCAGGTACAAAATAGCCACTCAACAAACACTTCCTGCACTGCAAGAGAGAACTCTCGTGGGTTGCTTCAAAGGGCTTGATTTTGTGGATCCTGGTCACTTTTGAGAAAAGAAGGCCATGAGAGATAGGTCAGGACTGCTGTCCACTGGTCTAAAGAAATTGTCAATTATGAATAAGCTGGTACCCAAGACCCAATGCTCCAACTCCTAAACATGCCCTTTCCTGGAGAAGCATCAGTAAGGTTTCCCTCATGCTTGCCTTTCTTCCTCCCCTACATGCACTCCTCCCTACTCCCTCACTCCCAACCCCTGCCTGAGCTCCTCCCTACCCCCTCACCCCTGCCTGTGCTTCTCCCTACCCCCTCGCCCCCACCCCTTCCTGTGCTCCTCCCTACTCCCTCACCCCCACCCCTTCCTATGCTCATCCCTACCCCCTCACCCTCACCCCTGCCTATGCTCCTCCATACCCCCTCATCCCCACCCCTTTCTGTGCTCCTTCCTACTCCCTCACCCCACCCCTTCCTGTGTTCTTCCTACCCCCTCACCCCACCCCTGCCTGTGCTCCTCCCTACCCCCTCACCTCTCATCCCTGCCTGCACTCCTCCTACCCCCTCACCCCCACTCCTGCCTGCATTCCTCCCTCTCCCTCACCCTATACCTACCTGTGCTCCTCCCTGCCCCCTCACCCCCACTCCTGCTTGCACTCCTCCTACCCCCTCACCCCCACCCCTTCCTGTGCTCCTCCTACCCCTTCTCCCCACCCCTGCCTGTGCTCCTCCCTATCCCCTCACCCCCACCCCTGCCTGTGCTCCTTCTCTCCTCACTTTCATATCAAAGCCCAGCCTCTCTTCAAGGCCTAACTCAGGGATTACAGCTTTCCCTGGGGCTTTTTAGAAGAATCTTATTCCCCAGGCTCCTTCCCCTTGCTTCGAATTCTGGTATTAAGTCAACCTAAATTGTTTTCTCATTGTTACAGGCATAAACACCTTCTATTTTCAACTTAAAATCAGGTCTTTGAATATAGAAATTATATTTTCTCCATCTCTTCCCTACTGTGTTTTCCTAGACATGGGCCAAAGCTGAGGCTATTTTTATGGTATGAAGAGATGGATAAATATATAAATGCATTGAGTTAATTTATATAAAACTTTTGGATCATATTTGGCAGGCAGAAAATATATATAACTGGCCCTTATTATTTATCTGAGGCTCAGAGAGCTCAATAACTTGTCCCCAAACACACACGACTTGGCTCCTATCCCAAGTCAAGCTGATACCAAAGCCGAGGTTTTTGGTCAGCCTGAACGCAGCAGCCCAGGTGCCCAGGATGGAGATAAAACTGCCTATCCCTAGGGCTTTTGTGAAAATTTAATGTGCTACTGCCATCACTACAGCGCCTTTCTTGGTACATAATTGATATGAAAATCATGATCAGAAAAAAATGATCTCGAATAATGTTCCAATGCCCATTAATACACAGGTAATGTCCTTAAAATGTATATTACAGTTCCTCCGTGGAAGGCTTAATTTTTATGAGCTTTCCTTTCTAAAGGAAAGGAATAAAACTTTATTCACTCTGGGATTAAATCTCGCTTATCTATTGCTACAAATCTCCTTTTTCTGAAATAAATAGGAAGCAATTCAGAAGGACGTTTAGGTCACAAATTAAAGAATAAGTGAGAATTAGTTACCAAGAAAGCCTAGTGAGGGCCAAACAACTTCCCCACCCCCACTCCCAAGAAACAAGCTTGCTGTGGGTAAAGAATTATTAGCCTTTAGAGATTCCTAGCAAAACTCAGCATCCACATGAGTCTCTTCATTCATAGATACCAATGTAGAGTCCAATTTTAATCTCTTCCTTTGAAAGATAAGAAGCCAGGCAAAGGTTTCCTTTTATGTTTTCTTCATGATACCCCAAAGATGCAATGACAAGACAAGAAGGAGCTCCCAGTTCTTCCAGGCAAATCATATCCATAACTCTGGGATGTCACCTAGTCAGCTTTTTGAGAGTAGCAGCTCCAACTGAGAGGACAGTGCAATAACCCAGCACAGCTAGGCCCCTTACTCTCCACGGCCCTCTGTGGTCCTTACCAGCACCAGCAAGCCCATAGGGAGACTAGTAGGGAGGCGGTTTCATGGGCAACTGATTGTGCTATGGTCAATGACAGGCATCAATCCCCACTTTCAACCCAGCTGCCTCTCCAATTAATGCAAAGCTGTTTAGTTAGTGCCTTGAGAGTTGGGACTAGATGCAGCCTCAAAGAATATTCTATAAGCATAAACCCAAAATCTCTTCATTCCTTATCATGAGATGTTTTTGTGTGTTTGTTTTCATTTTTTAAGTTTACCCAAAAAGGAAAAGAATGGTAATAATCTCTTTCCCTCCATCACAACTTTGAGAGATGTTTATTGAAGCCAAAACCTCTCTTGACGTTTGCCAGTTGCTAAATAGGGGTTGCTTTCCCTGCCAAATATACCCTTTCTTTTTCAATGCTTATGAATAGATTATATATAAATAGGATGAGTTAATGCTGTTCAACTGATGAAAGGGATTAAAATAGATGAATACAAAATTAAGGTAAAACAGGATGCTATTGGAGTTTGTGGGAAAAGCATCAGAGAGGGCACTGGACTAGAATCCTGGGCACCAGACACTGGAGAGAAAAACCTAACTTTATCCTGAAAGGCCTTGACTTTATTAGCAAGATTAACAGGGTAGCTGCTATGTGGCTCCAAATGAAGTTGCCAGGTTTAAGGGGGAAGAAACTGTGAATATATTCACAGTTTTTGTGCAATATATATATATGTATATATGTACATATGTTACATTGTATATACGTATTATATGTTAGATTATATATATTATATATGTATTTTTATATATATTACACACTGTACTGTGTGTACCTATGATGCTTTAAAATGTTTAAATTGGCATCCCATTCCCATTTCAAACAGAAAATGACACTGTCATCAAGAATGTCTTAATTTTTGCACCCAGCCTCTGTGCTAGGCCTTTATAACTTTAGCTCATTTAATCTGCACATCTCTGAGATGCGGGTATTATTTATCACTTGGTGAGTTGCAGAAAACTGCTCAACTACTATATATGTGTATGTATGTGTGTACATATGTGTGTGTATATATGTGTGTGTATATATGCATATATGTACATATATACACACATATGTACATGTATATGTATATACACGTGTATATAGATACACACACACACTATAACTTCCCACCTATATATATATGTGTGTGTGTGTATATATATACAGGATATCCAGTTGAATTTTAATGCCAAATGAACAACAAATAATTGTTTAGTATAAGCATGTTCCAAATATTGGTTGGGACATTCTTATATTGAAAATTATTCAGTATTTATCTGAAATTCAAATTAATATATATTCTTCTCGGAAATGTACTTTGAAAGATAAAATGGGTGTCTCCTATTTTATCTTGCAACCCTGTCTCCAAAGAATTTAGGTTGCTCTGAGGAGACAAGGAGTTAAGTCTTGTTGGCAAACTCACCTAAGGGGAGGCCTCTTTATCTATATCAGTTAGTTTGGCTGAGGATTTGTCTGATTTACAGATTCAGGACATAACCTTAATTTCAACACGGTTGGTGGCCACGATGTTTGTGAATTTTACAACTTCGGCATCCCTGCACTGTGTGTATCTGTGATGTATCCTTTAAATTCGCATCCCATTCCCATTTCAAACAGAAAATGACATTGTCATCAAGAATGTTTTGAGTTTTGTGCCCAGCCTCTGTGCTAGGCCTTTATTACTCTAACTTATTTAGTCTGCAAATCTCCGAGATGCGGGTGTTATTTATTACTTGGTGAGTTGCAGAAAACTGCCTAAGGTCACACAGCTGGTAAATACAGGAGCCAGGATGCATATGAAGTTCTGTCTTACTGCCAAGTATATCTCCTCCTATCTCACCTTTCAAATCAAGACAACACTTTTTTTTTCAATTGCAAAGGGACGATGTGCAGAGGACTGTGTTAGAGACTGGGGCTTGATTCAGGTAACGGAGAGGAAGAAGACAAAAGACAAGGGACTTGAGTGCTGTTAAGAAGACAAGACAAATGCATTAAAGCACCATAAAGACAAGACAGGAAAGAAGCGTCAAAGTGATTCACACTTGAGGCTGGCGCATTAGAAGAAAGTGTTCTGGGCATCAAATCAAGGTTCCTAATAATGAATATCATTTAATAAACACCTACTATATACAGTCACGAGGTAGGCATTACAACCTTGATAGTACCAGTGAGAAAGTGAGGCAGAGGCTGAATAGCTTTCCTAGAGTTACTACATAGTAGTGCTAGAAGACTCAAACAGGAATCCCCAGGATTCCTCTGCCACAAAGCCCATACTCTGAACCAGTAGGCTGTGAGGCTTTAATACATATTCTTCTTGGAAATGTACTTTCAAAGCATCTCCTTTATGCCTACAAATTCTCACAGCTTTCAGCTCGCCTCAAAACACAATTTACCTTCATGAGCCGTCAAGGGGATGTATAACACTCCATAAAGGCCAATGAACAAATTATATTCATCTATACATAATCTTGATATCTGGAAGAAAAGGGTCAATGCAAAAATGACTCATTACCATAAACTCAAGAAAAGGCGACCTCGCTTGTTTATTTCCATTGCAGGAATCAGAAAATAACTAACACTTCCTCAGGAGCTTTGAAGGAAGTAGAAGTGGTGAGATCCCTCACATTTTTATTCAATGCAGCCACTATTTAATGAGAATCCCACTGTACACCAGAAAAAAGTGGCAGCAACAGCCTAGTTTGCCTGTGTCCAAAGCTTCTACTGGTCCATGCTCAGAGAAATGAAGACAAAACAGGTTGCTAATACGTAACCACTCTCCTGTCACCTATGCTCTGGGTCAATCGGGCTTTTTGTTGCAAGCAACAGAATGATCTTCAGCTAATGTAAGCCCAAACAATTGTTTACAAAGAGAAAATAAGAGGACATGTGGTAACCAAAGAAAATACTAGAGAGTCAGGCTCCAGAAAGAACAGGAACCATAGTAGCTACAGAGATGGAGATAACAGAAACTGATAGATCCCCTTACCAGCCACCTCCATGGAGGCATATTTTAGCTCCAATTAGAGTCAATAGTCATGTTATTTGTGAGAGAAACTCCAACTGGCCTCATCTTTATCACATAGCCAGTTAGAGAACCAAAACTCAGGTGCTATTACCAATGAAAAAAAAACAAAAGATAAGAAAGAAAAGGAGGTAGATGCTTAGACAGACAAAAATGTTATGTGCTTACAAAATAATATTGTGTAGTGGTTTCAGGCTCAGACTCTGAAACCAGACTTTCAGGGCTCTAATCCTGGATCTGATGCTTATTACTATGCAACCTCGGATAAGTTGCTTACCCACTCTGTGCCTATGTAAAATGGGAATGATAGTAGTATACATCTCATTTATCTGTTGTGAGAATTAAAAGTGTTAATCAATGTGAACTCTTTAAAACAGCATCCACTATGAAGCAACTACTCCATAAATATTGGGCCCCATTCTTGTCATTGATCTATGCATTCACCATTGCCCACATGATTTTGCAGTTGTTACTGCAGCATAACCTACCCTATCCTAACTATGGCATTTTACCTCCATAACAGGTTCGTTCATTTCAACAGACATGTACTGCAAGTACCAAGATTCTAGGCTAGGAACTGAACACATAGAAGAAAACACTGTCTGAGCTTAAAATGCAGTTGAAAATGTGTAGTGTCTCAATAAAACATGGCTTTTAGTCTGCCCAATTCCACATCAAAAACAAAACCTAGAAACAGATGTCTAAGAAGCACAGTTCCTATAAAGTTCGTGGATTTTACTGGTATCTGTCGTACAAATTTATTCCTCAAAATGTAAACAACTAGAGGTACCTATGCCTCCCTTCTGTGAAACAGCATTTATACTACATATGTGTTTAATAAATGTGCTTACTAAATGTTTAATGATAAGAACCTAAACAACTCCTCTTGCTACACTAATATAATGGCTAATGGGCCACTGGTGGACTGAGTAGTAACAAGAAGTACAGAATCGCATAGACTAAATCCATAGGTCTCATTACCAAGAAGGGGATAAAATATTCTATAGCAAAACCAATGCACAAACACTGCCAAAAGTCACAGCCAGATACACAGATTGAACACAAAGAACAGCTGCAGTGAAAATTTTATGCTCTTTATTACATGACTTCTCTAAGGACCTGATTTTAAATTCAGTCACTGATTTCCTCATTTGTCAGCATGAATCGCCACAGCCGACCACAGAAGCTAGTTGATGAATAGGACTTTTCCTATTAAAAATTATTCACTAAAGCCATAGTTTCCGGTTTAATAAAAAATATATATATTAACATCACAATGTTAAAAGTCTATGTCTTGTGCGTGAGCCTTACTGCCTAAGCAAGTGTAACTTAGAAACCTACTTACAGAAGTCAATATATGGGCTTTTTTAAGGTTGCAGAATGCCCAGGAGCAGTAATTTGCTAAATAAAGTATCTTCCAGGGGCTAAAATGGTTAAGTGTCTTGTGCAGCCCTGCTGGGACTAAAGAGCTGGCTCACTCCTTGGAGTCTAAAAATTGTGAGCTACCTCTTAGTCTTTCTTCTCCAAATAAGCCAAAATATTTAAATGATCATATGGGCATGGACTGGTATCCCATCAAATCTCTGTGGCACCAAGCATGACAAACTAAGGACTAATTCATACCACCCCTGACACATAAACAACTACAGTCTTAGGGACCATCTAGGGAAGCATTTCACTTGGCTGTTTAGATCCTTCAGAAAAGACCCATCTCAAATCGAAATATGAGTAATGTTACTTGAACCAAGGTCCAGGCTAGAAAGCACCATTTTCAGAAATATAAAATGTTCATATGTATATTCATTGTATATTAATCAACTTCATCTAAAAGAATTATGTGGCTGAGATCATAGTCTGCCTCAGAAATCACATGGGTTTTTGTTTGTGATGTGCAAATTAAACATTTCCATATTTGCAATTTAAGCTTTTACTTAATTCATCATTTCCAATCTGATGAGGGTCCCATGCCTTGGGGCCTTCTTAAAGGTCAGGTCTGATTAGGTGGGAGCAGCCAGAAGCAAAAGTGAGGACTCTGGCTTTCCTGCCTTCGTTTCGTACTCTGGTGTCCTTTACAGAAAGCGTTTACATTCGTGATTTGTGTCTTCCTCACATTTTTATACCTTTGTGTGATTTGCCACATTTTCATATATAATTCCTCGTTAACTAAAAATAAGGCAAAACCACTTTACTACTGCTTTTCTGGGTTTTTTTCCTCCTTTAAGCAATGGTATTTTTCTATACAATAGCATTTTTCTTTTTTTTTGCTTAAGTTAAAAACTTATAGGATGTAGGCATATTGGCATATATATGTGCCTGGAAGATGAAGAATTGGATAAGCATATATCAAAATAGATGGCTGTGTAAAAATAAGTATGTAAGACACTCATGTAGATAACTATAAATGCATAATATCAATTTCCACTTAGATAAACGTATTCACCTTTGGCAGTAAGCTGACTTGTAATTAAATTGTAATTAAATTGGCCCATCAGTTTTTATGTGACAGAGAACATCTACCTAGTATTTATTTGGTAAATTGCCTCCCTCATATTCATTCCCCTTATCCTTAATAATAAAGCCCCAATTTCATTTGGGTCACCAATGTACCCAGTTGATTTGACATTTTGTAGCTTCCCTTGCAGCTAGGTATGCAGAGAGTCAACTTCTGGCCAATGGAATGCAAGCAGAGGTCACTGACTAATATGTCCAAGAAACTCCTTAAAAGATGACAAAGACTAGAACTCACCCCTTTCTGCCCGTTGCTCTTCCTCTTCCTGTCTGAGACATAGGAATAATGGCTGGAGATTCTGCAAATATCTTTTATCTTGAAGATAAAAACTCAGATACTACAGATGAGAGAGCAGAAAGATGGAAAAGACCTAAGTCTTTAATAAAGTTTTAGAGCTACCACACTAGTATTTCCGGTCTTTGTTCATAAAGAGAAGGAAGAAAACCCTAATTTGTTTAAGCCAAAATGTATTTACAACCAAATTCAGCATATGTAAAGGATACCATATTAAAAGTCAAAATAATCATGTATGAGCCCATTAATAGTGAATAAATAAATACAATTCAGATTTTACCTTAACACTAGTAGAGATTTTTTCAATCTTCATCTTAAAAAGGAGCACAGGATCTTTTTAGACCCCATGATTTGAAAGGATTTTATCTGGCAAAACCATCCAAGTCCGGGGTTAATGAAGTTCACGTTGATGAGAATTGAACTCTAGCTGTTAAGTAAATAATAACACCAGCAGTGATTTAGAGCCTTTCATCCCTAAAATTTGTAGCAAATTGCAAATAGCCCTATGGGGTAGGTAAAATTACTGACATAATTTTATTGACAGAGAAACTGAGTCATCAAGTCGTTAAATAGCCTGCGGTCTATTTAGTTGAGAGCGATTACGGTCGGCTGCTAAGGCCATCAGAATATTCTTTTAGGGTCAGCATTTAAGTAAATGTTTAAAATGCACCCCCATACCTATTGCCAAAAAAAAAAAAAAAAAAAGAGTATGTGCATGTGGATTTTTTTAATGTTTGAAAATTTTTAATGTACTTTTATTTTTTATTTTATTTTTAATTGACTAACAATCATTATCTATATTTATGGAGTAGAATGTCCTGTTTCCATACTTGCATACATTGTGGGATGACCAGTTTCTTGGTTCTTAGAACCAGTGCCTCCCTCAAATGTACAGATCCTGTTTGGGGTCTTTTCGTCCTGCCCGTTATAGGCACCCCATAAATGTCTGCTGAAGGAATGGCCATTTTCTAAAATCGCCCTGTCAGGGTGTGGAGGGCATGCTGCTCTTGAAATTAAGCATTCACTTTGAAGCAATGCCGTTTGTTTCTGCATGAGAAGCAGCCACCTCCTATTCCCTTCGTTCCCCCCGAGGTTGTTCCTCTTGAGGCAGACACTGCACTCTCGTCACTGGCTTGCCACTCTAGATTCAAGCTGCCTCCAAAAATCCATCTTCCTTCTTGATTCATTTTTCGGCATGAACAAGGAAATGGTTTGATGATAGAATAATAATTGATGGTTATGATATCTGATGTTGTATAAAAGGTTTGATTTCATGGTTGCACAACTGTTTAGAAAATATCACGTATCCAAAAAAACAATGTTTCTGAGTAATGTCCTTGCTGGAATACTCTATTTGCAGAGGAGAGCTGCACTGCCCACAGAGACTGATGGGCAACTTTGAAATCAGTGGGCACTGAAATGTCTGTTCTCCCTTCGCAGGCTGTGGTTATGAATGGTCAGCATCTGACGGCTCTCTTCTTCACCCCTGCCCCGCAGGCCACTGTGACTACTTGTCTTAAACCGGGGCACTTTGACAGGGTGTTTGATGAAGGTGGCCCTGAGGCAGAAGGCTGGTTTATTGAATCAAAATGCTGTAGCTTCGCTGAAGACCTTTCTTTCATCCAACCACTGTTGAAGGCCTTCCAGGCCCTCGTTTACAGCAGGTGGATGAAGCAAACTTCCCACGGTCACTTAGCGAGTCAAGGGCCAGGCAGGGCATTCCGTAATCAAGTCCAGCAGCCACGAAACCTCCATGTGTGCCATTTGTCATGCACGCCCAGTGTTTCTCAAATGGCAGTCAGGAATTATCCATCCAAAGGGGTTTCTGGGAAACCACGGGGTCCAAGAAATAAGGTTAAGGGAAGACAAATGAATTACTGCCTGGGGACATAGACTCAAGATCTGATTCCAGCTTCTCTAAATGAAAAAGAAAACCATCTTAACAAACGTTCTTTCCCATTGTCAGCCTACTTTGGAAGTCGTTCTATTCTTGCACAGACCAAAGAGAGACCTCTCAGTGAAGACCAGAGAAGGAAAAGGGTGACATCGAGTAAAAGGAAGTATCCCTTCCCCTGACATAAAAAACCCAGACCCCTGTGTGGAACCATGGCCACCTTCAAAAGTCATCCTTTCCCACATCTTCCATCTCCCTTACACAAGGCACCACGAAACATCAGCTAAACATGAACAGCTTAAATCCTCACAAAGAAGATTCACTTTATTTCCAAGATAGGAGTTATTTTTGAGCAAAAGGGAGGGGCAGAAGACAGAGAAGAGGTTATTTACAGAAATCAGTTGCAAAGGAAAAAAAAGTGAGTCTAAATGGAGAGATTATCAACATAGAAAGATGTGTTAGAGTCTAATAAGAAGACACAACGCACGCAGTACATCTGAATATAACCATTAGCAGCATGAGAGAGAAGCTATTTACTGTATTGAAGCTACCTTTACTGGTTGTATAAAAACAAAAAAGGATTGTATTGGGGCCATCACACTCCCATCTTTTCAATTACAGAGATAGAGCAATCTCAGATTCCAAAGCTAACTACAAATCAAAATTGTGTTATGTTATCTGCTGAGACACAAATGGAAAATAAATACTGTTAACTGTCACTTTCCATTAGGTAACAGAAATTCAATTACATTTCAAACAAGCTTCCATGTCAACAGAATAAATCTGTTTCATAAATGAGCAGGTAACCATTTTTGATTCCAACTTCCCAAAGGGAAAAAATCAATTTTAATCACAATTCTTCAATTTTTTTTCCATATGAATGTTTTGGAGTAGAGTACATCATCTGGTCTAATAAACAGTATTGTACAAAAGAAGAAGAAAAAAAAAAGCAAAAATTGGTTGCTGTTCGTTTCTGGTGCCCTTTAAACCAGAGACTCTCCATGTCTGGTTTAACTAAACTCTGTTTTGCTCAAATGCTATCATTTTAAAAGTAAATGGCAGAAAGAGGGAAAAATGTACAAGGAAAATTCTTTCTGCCATGGGGTTAGTCCCAATAAGAAATGTACATAGAGAACATTAACCAGTTTTATTGACAAATCTTAAGAGGCAAGCCCCCACAACTCCCTTGAAATGTAAGGAGAATCTCAAAAGACAAGCTTCTGTTTTGGAAGACTCAGTCAACCAGAAGACAGGCTGCCAAATCCAGGATGGCCGGGAGAACTGAGAATACATTGTTCACTTGGCACAAGGACATTTTGATCTAATAAATGCTTATAGATGACCTGCTTGTGTGGCAATGGAGCGGCCTTTCTGAGGGAAGCTTTGTGCACTTATTTTGACATCTAGTGAGTGTTAAAGGATAGACATTTCCAATAAAAGGCCCCCAGACTTGTTATAACTTGTTAAGAGACTTATTATAACTTATGATAACTTGTGAGAACGGGGTACTCCTAACAGCTGTCACTTAGAGTCCTTACAATGACCCTGGAATTTTTGTAAGCACTTTACACAGTTATTTAATTTCATCCCCACCAGCAATCCTGTGAGGCCGGTCCTAGTCTTATCACCAAGAGGGGATGGAGACACAGAAAGGTTAAATTACTTGACCAACTCACACAGCAAATGCAAGGCTGAGCTGGGATTCAAACCCAGGTGGTCTGGCTCCAGAGTCTACACTTGTAACCAGCTCTCCATCAGACCTTTAAATTCAACCCTCCCGTGCTCAGCAACACTTTCAGTGTCACATGAGGATGACCACTTGGTTCACTGACCAAATCAGGACACTTTTGGGAATGAGGGGGATCTTATTAAAAAGTATACCAGAACATCAGAAGCAGACCGAAACTATCCCTGGCAAATGGAGAAACATGGCCTCCTTCATTATAAAGAAGGTATATATGTTATAAAGAGCTCACGTGATAAAGGAAGGCCTAAGGCAAAGTCATGGGCTATCGGCTTTTAAGAGTAAAGAAGGTCAGAAAGCCAACTCACTCATTCAAGGAAACATTGCTAAGCATCTACTAAGTGCCAAACCCTGCGGCAGGTACGAAGATATTATGGCTGAAGATGGGTACGTCAGACAAAGTCCCTGCCCTCTTGAAACTTACAGTCAAGTAGGTTGTTGTGAGGATCAAAATCAATTAAATGAGATAATATACGTAAGAATGGTGGTTGTTTGGGGCACTGTAAAACAGAATACATATGTATATATATGTATGTGTGGGTGTGTATACATTTATATACTCCCAAAGTCATGTGGTTTTTTTGCCATAACACCCTGCTTCTTAGTGATAGCATAATTATATACACACACACACACACACACACACACACACACATACATATGATCTCTAAGAAGCAGGGTGTTATGGCAGGGAAAGCAAAAAAAAAACACAAAACAAAACATGATTTTGGGAGTGAAACAGACCTGTGTTTTAATTTGGTTTTTCCATTCACTATCTGTGTGACTTTGGGCACATTAATTAATCACTCGGTCTCCATTTCCTGATCTATAAAATATGAATACTAACATCTACATTGCAAAGTGGTAGTCAGAACTGTAATAATGGATGTTATATGACTAGCATGAGCTCTGCTACTGCCTGAAAGATGGTGGCCATTGTTGGGTGCGGTGGTTCATGCCTGTAATCCCAGCACTTTGGGAAGCCAAGGTGGGTGGATCACCTGAAGTTGGGAGTTCGAGACCAGCCTGACCAACATGGAGAAACCCTGTCTCTACTAAAAATACAAACTTAGCTGGACATGGTAGCGCATGTCTGTAATCCCAACTACTCGGGAGGCTGAGGCAGGAGAATCGCTTGAACCTGGGAGGCGAAGGTTGTGGTGAGCCAAGATCACACCACTGCACTCCAGCCTGGGCATGGGCAACAAGAGTGAAACTCCATCTCAAAGAAAAAAAAAAAAAAGAGGGTGGCCATTATCATCATTGGGATGCCTGGGTCCTCATGCCCTGGGTAGTTTCACAATCCCACAGGTACATACAATTGAAAGGATATCTAGCTGGCTGGATTTGTACATCTGAAGATGGCCTGAAGGAGATGAGCACATTAAAGCAGGGATGTACCCTCATCCTATGGAAGAAATCTAAATGACACCAAAAACAGAAGACATAGGGAGCAGTATCTATGAGTTATGAGAACACAGTCCAAAGAAGCAGAGTCCACAGAATTCTAGGAGCAGATTCCAGACGCACAATCCACAGTCACAGATAAAAACAACTGGGTGCCAGGAAGACGAAATGCTTACCCAGAGTCATCCAGCTAATTAGCAATGGGATGGGGGTAAAATCTCAAAAGAGACTGATTCAAATAGGGAAAATCATGGTTACGTCAGTGATTTTTTTTTCAACATTTGAGCAAAAGGTGTTAGAAAAGAGAAAGAATTTAGAAAGGTAAGCAGTTCATACATTAAAGAAGGAGACAGTTCAGTACTCTGGGTTTCATTCATTCATTCAATAGGTATTATCAAGACAATGGAAGAACAGCAATCAAGACAGAAGCAGATGACGAAGAAGAGGACAAAATCAGTAAGCCCATTGGGATTATGACTGGGTCATAGGTTTACTCCAAGACCTTGGACAACACAGTGAACATCCAGCATACTAGTACCTTATCTGCAAATTCTGAGCAATGATCTACAGCAGAGGATGGCAAACTTGGTGATAGAGGGCTTGGTTGAAAATATTTTAGGCTTTGCAGGCTCTATTGTTGCAACTACGCAAATCTGCATTGTAGTACAAAAGCAATCAAAGACAATATATACACAAATGAACATGGCAGCATGGTAATAAAGTGTTATTTACAGAAACAGGTGGCAGGCCAGATTTGATCTGCAGGTCATAGCTTGCTAACCCTTGATCTAGACTCTCTACAAAGTAGTAGTGGGAAGGAGGCAGGCAGAACAGCTAAATATTGGCCACAAACGCTGGGAAACCACAAAGGGCTTTTAGAAAGTGTACTTCTTGCTAACATTTCAAACAAAATGTT
>NW_012104176.1:649000-691153 GCF_000951045.1 Mandrillus leucophaeus | reverse complement strand
TATCCCCAAAATAAGAGGAGGCAAGGAAGAAAGTGAAAACAATTCTATTTTGCTACTGGACATGGTTCAAAAGAATTAGGAGAGTTAAGAGTCCTTGTGAAGCACTTAAAAGACTAAAAAGCTACCATGAGTCTATAAAGGCAGATTCTCTGAGGACCACAGGTATATAAGAAGAAAAGGAAGTCTTGATTTAGTACCAGCAGAGGAGCTAGTTCAGAAGATGAAGTGTGTTTGAGACATTAATTAACAGGAACCAGAATCCCGGCTGACTCTCGAGCCCACCCTCATTTCCAGTCCTGGCTTTTTCCACTAACCTGCCCTGCTTTTTAAATGAATACCTGGCCGGGCGCGGTGGCTCACGCCTGTAATCCCAACACTTTGGGAGGCCGAGGCAGCTGGATCACAAGTTCAGGAGATCAAGACCATCCTGGTTAATACAGTGAAACCCTGTCTCTGCTAAAAATACAAAAAATTAGCCCAGCGTGGTGGCAGGCACCTGTAGTCCCAGCTACTCCGGAGGCTGAGACAGGAGAATGGCGTGAACCCTGGAGGTAGAGCTTGCAGTGAGCCGAGATAATACCTGGGCGACACAGCAAGACTCCGTCTCAAAATAAATAAATAAATAAAATAAAATAAATGAATACCCAAGACAGTCTCATAGCAGTGATATTCCTTCTGTCACCCTTTGGGGAATGGGGAGAGACACAGACCCTTGCTCCAAAGCCATGATGTCTAAACTCCTGCCTTTCCCAACTAACAAGAATCACAACTATAACCTCAGGAAATTTAAGCTTTAAAAAGAAATCAGTTTGGGCTGGGTGTGGTGGCTCATGCCTGTAACCCCAGAACTTTGAGAGGCCAAGGCAGGTGGGTCACTTGAGGTCAAGAGTTTGAGACCAGCCTGGCCAACATGGTGAAACCCTGTCTCTACTAAAAATACAAAAATTAGCCAGGTATGATGGCACATGCCTGTAATCTCAGCTACTGGGAAGGCTGAGGCAGGAGAATCTCTTGAACCCGGGAGGCGGAGGTTGCAGTGAGCAGAGATCACACCACTGCACTCCACCTTGGGTGACAGAGTGAGACTGTGCCACCAGAAAAGAAAAAAAAAGAAAGAAAAAAAAAAGAAAGAAAAGAAATCAGTTTGGAAAGCATGTCTTCTTAGAGGTACATTTGAATCAGGTTAACTTTTATTTCGTTTTGCTGAGTTAGAGGCTGTATTTCTTGCCTTAATTTTTTTAACAAGCACAAATATTTTTCAATGTATGTTGCACAGAGGAATTAATCATACCCTTTACCACAGTGGACAGCACGGGATTTATTTACCTAGAGTTCATCTCAGAAATATTGATCATGTTATGAAGCCAGAGGCTGCTCAAGCTGAAAGGGCAGCAGCTTCTAGGCTGCATTCAGAGAGTCTCGGGTCTTCCAGAGGTGTCTCATGGGTCAAGTGTGAGGGTGAGAGGAACGGCTCCAGGCCTCCCGCCTGGCTATAAATGGAACAATTTGAGGTTGTGCATAAGACTTCATCTGAAATAAAAGAGAGGGAGGTTTCCTACTGCTTAAAAAATTGAACACTGCTAGTTCTCATTTTACTTCCTCATGTCACAGATAAAAACAACTGAGTCCCAAGAAGATGAGAGACTTACCCAGCGTCATCCAGCTAATTAGCAATGGGATGGGGGTAAAATCTCAAAGGAGATTGATACAAATAGGGAAAATCACTGTCACATCAGTGATTTTTTTTTTCAACATTTGAGTACAAGGTGTTAGAAAAGAGAAATAATTTAGAAAGCTAAGGAGTTCATACATTAAAGAAGGAAACAGTTCAGTACTCCAGATTCCATTCATTCATTGTAGGTATTATCAAGACAATGGAAGAACAGCAATCAAGACAGAAAAGGACTCTGCTTTTCACAAGGTTCATACTTCAGTGTGGAAGGAAAAAAAAAGATGACAAAGGAATAAATACGTAAAACAATTACAAATATGACAAACACCATGGGGCAAAAAAACAAAGTGATGAGATAGAAAGTAACTCTCCTGATTGATTAGACAAGGTTGCTTTAAAATGGTGGTATTTAATTTTAAGCAGGAGGAGGAGTAGGAGTCAGTAATGCAAAAGGGGTAATGCAAAGATGCATCCAAATCCCAAGTGCAAAATACTGGAAGTGAGAAAGATTGGAACCTGTTCAACATCAAGGGGGATAGTGTGACTGTAGCCTCATGGCAAAAGTGGCCAGGGTGAGGTTGCAGAAGTAGGTAGGAACTAGATCACACATGGCCATGTGGACCATGGTATGAAACTTAGATTTTATTCTAAGAGCAAGGAATCTATCTAGATCACTGAAGGGTTTCTACCCAGAGGGTCCCATAATCTTTTTATGTAGTTAGTTTTTTAGAGACGGGGTTTCACTCTGTCACCCAGGCTGGAGTGCAGTGGCATCATAGCTCATTGCAGCATTGAACTTCTGGGCTCAAGGGATCCTCGTGCCTTAGCCTCCTGAGCAGCTAGAACTATAGGCATGTGCCACCACACCCAGCTACATAATCTGATTTTCATTTGAAAAACACCCTGGCTACTGTATGATGAATAGTTTGAAGGGGAGATGGGGTAAATGCAAGGAAGACCAATGCTGAGAGGGTATTGCATGTGTCAATGAAAGAGATAATGGTGGTAAGGGTGATGGTAACGGAGATAAAGAAAAGTACATGTATTCAAGGTATATGAAGTATGTAAAGCATTGAATAGGATTTTCTGATGGGTCGAATAGTGAAAATTAATAAAGAAAAATGTGTCAAGAGTGACTCCTATTTGAACATCCAGAAGGATGGTATTCCATTTATTGAGAATGAGGGTGGAGAAAGATATTTTGCAAAGAGAAATTTTAAAATGCATTTTAGGCATACTGTGTTCAAGATGCCTGTTAGAAACAATGAGTAGGTCCCTTGGCTCTATACACGTGGAGCTCAAGAGAATGTTCCGGGTTGGAGTTGAAAATGTGGCATGTAACATGATAAAAACGGTATTTTAAAACATGGGGTTGAAGAGATCCACTTCTAAGCTTCTTACCCAGGAACAACTAAAAACCACAAAAATGGGAAGGTCGCGATGTGACAGTATCCTTTTCCAAGTATCAATTCCTCTCTAGAATCTGCCTGCTTTTATTTACTTTCTAGGTCCTTCATATAGTCGTTTTTGGTATTTTGTCCAGAATGTATCATAGTTGTTATCTGCAGGATGGTAAATAGGAGCAATTTTATGGTTCGTAGCTGATTTAAGAAAAGGAAAAAAAAAAACCAAAAAAGCCTCTTTCTGGTCTGAAGAATCAGAGGACAGCAAATCTCTAGTACCCTGAACTACAACTGCATGGGGCCAACTGAAAGCCCATCACCTAAGGATAAAATAACAGAACTGAAATTTCAGCTGACATCTAAAAAAAAATTTTCTGTCTGTGTTCAACTGAGTTAATTGCTGACTAAAACTGAGTTCAACTGAGTTAATTGCCTACTAAAACAAAGAAAACAACACTCTTTGAAAAATATAACACAATCCAGAATCTCTACAACATAAAATTCACAATATCTGAGACACAATGTGAATTAGTCAACACATAAAAAACTAGGAAAGTGTGACCTAGTATTAAGAGAAAAACAACCCATGGAAATCAATCTCACAGCTGGCTTAGATATTGGAACAGACTTTGATTTTATAGCAACTATTACAGCTTGACTCAATGAGGTAAAAGAATGCATGCTTGTAATGAATGAGTAGATGTGATATCTCACAAGGAAAAGTAAATACTACAAAGAAGTACCAAATAGAATTTCTACAACTAAAATGAGAATATTAAAATATACAACATAGAATAGTAAGTTATATACTAGTTCTTTTCTTGGTCAGACATGGTGGCTCATGCCTGTAATCCCAGCACTTTGGGAGGCCAAGGCGGGTGGATCATGAGGTCAGGAGATCAAGACCATCCTGGCTAACATGGTGAAACTCTGTCTTTACTAAAAAAAAAATATAAAAAGTTAGCCTGGTGTGGTGGCATGCGCCTGTAGTCCCAGCTACTCGGGAGGCTGAGGCAGGAGAATGGAGTGAACCCAGGAGGCAGAGCTTGCAGTGAGCCAAGATCGCACCACTGCACTCCAGCCTGGGCAACAGAGTGAGACTCCATCTCAAAAATAATTATTATTATTATTATTTTCTTAAAAGAATGGACAAGTTTAACAGTAGAATAAAGATGACAGGAGAATGATTAGGTAAGCTTGAATATAGATCAATACATGTTATGCAAACTGAACAGAGAAAAAGACTGAAAAAATTTAACAGTCTCGTTGCCATGTGGAACAATATCAGAAGTTCTAATATATATGATTAGAAATGTTAGATAAAATCACTGTGAAAGTTGCAGATACCAGGATGAACTCATTTTTGTCAGACCCAGATAAAACAGGGTTGGGAAGCCATGAAGAAGAGGAGGCTCATTTGTACATGTCTGAGATAAAAACTGTTTCCAAGGACCTTCCACAATCCCCCACAGGAACCCACAGGAAAGCCCTTTGCATCCTTCACTCATCTCCTGCTTTGCACAGCTTGAACATTTTGCATCTATACATGTATCTCTATAACAAGTTTTATCACTAGACATTCTTTAAGCCTCACTAATTCAGATAAGACACTCTCAAAAGAACTCTTGCCCAGTAATGACATCCCCACCAATGAACTGATGACACCTCTGGCTTTGAGCCTCTGGACCACCAGACTCTGTTTCTGTGCAGTTTACCTAAACCTCTCCCTTTCTGCCAATAAAAGCTTCTCTTTACCCTCCATCACCAAATGCACTTGTGGCTTGCCATTCCTTTCATCCTGAACTATAATCCTCATTTTTCATTCCCAAATTAACTCAACATATTTAGGGATATTTTTTCCTTTTTTTTTTTAGGTTTGAATCACTTAAGGGAATGAAGAAGAGAAAGGATCCCAGGACTGAGCTCTGAGGCACTGCAGTATTCAGAGTGTTCTATAGAAGAATCAACAAAGAAGACAGAGAAACTCTTTAATTTTCTTATTTATCAGAAAATCAGCTTTCATATTTTGCTTTTCTCTTTGTCTTAATTCTATGAATACAGTCACCCCAAAAAATGGGGGGTGGGGGGTGAGGGGGAGAAGGATTTCATCAACTAACCAAAAAAAAAAAGATTGCAACTTACTGACTCAGTGTCATGTTCTCTCTGCTCTGTAACTAGGACCTAACAAGTGGTACAAAGTATAGTGGTTAGCTAAAACAAATTTACTTTCTTAGAAGTTTTTTATTTGTTTACTGCTTTGTTTCACAACAAAACAGTATATATATATATATATTCTTCCAGTAATTTTATCATGAAGAATCCCTTGAAAGAGAAGGATTTCAAATTTTAAGTCTCTAACAGGAACAAAAGCCACATCAGAACAAAAATTAAAACAGTTACCAAAAAGAAAAAAAAAAAAAACAGGAAGGTTCAGAAGCTTATTGAGACCAAAGAAAAAGGATATTTCAAAAAATTGAAATCCATTCCAGTGTGAGGCTTGTAGAAGAATAAACTTTAGCAGGTGAGATGTAAAGTGTAGATTAGAAGGGATTAAAAATGGTGTTTGAAAACAAACAGCGAATGATAACACAACAAATAATATTAAATTCTTTAAGTACATCAGAAATAAGACTGCTGCAAAGGGATCAGTGAATCAGCTAGACAAGCAGTGCACAAAGGAGATAGTCAAAGGGATAAGGAGATTGCAGGGAAACTAAATAATGTATTTGCATCAGTTTTCACACTGGAGAATAAGGCAATAAGAGGAAAGGGAGGAAAAACCTTATTATGTGAAAGAGAGGCCCAGCTCAGATTGAGACATCAAAAGGAACCATGAGGCATGAAACGGTGATAGAAGATATTTGCCATGTTCCAGCCAAAGCAGGAGGCATCTGTCAGAGTCCAGAAGCACAAAATGCCTATAATCTCTGATTCCTTATAGTCTCATCACTTGCCATGTAAAAGGCTTCACATTGTGGTATACTGCAAGGCAAGTTACATTTCTACCATGGTTGGAAAGTTTATTCAGTTTCTATGGTAGACTGATCTCCAAACTGCAAAACCTCCAGCCAGTATATTACAACCCAACAGACTGGTTGATCAAAAGTCAAACAAGAGAAGGGAGCTTTCATCCAGCCCATCTGAGAATGTATGCAACTGGAAATTCTCATATACTGCTAGTAGGAGTTTAAACTGGAGCCATCAGCTTTATGGAACATTTACATTATCTAGTAAAGTTTAAAATGTGTATGTCAAATGAACCACCAATTTCACCGCTAGGTACATAGGCTAACGAAACTATAGGAGAAATTACAAGATTGTTCACTGTAAGATTATTTGTAGAAGTGAAAAAGGTATAACAACATACATGTCCATAAATAGAGGAATGGGTAATAAAATATGTTCATGCAATGAATTATGAGAAGTTGTAAACTTCTAATTAGCTAGACATATATGTATCAACTTGGATAGGCTTCAAAATCATAGCATTTTGAATGACATGCAATTGAAGAAAAACTAAACAGCATGAAAAACTGCATGTGAAAAGTGTTTAAAGAACACCTAAAACAATAGTTCAAAGATTTATATATATGTCAACACAAGAGTAAAAAATGCACTAGTAAGATATACAATAAATGTGTAATATGGGATGGCCCTAGAAAGATTGGGAGTCATGTGGAACTAGGAATGGACTGAGCATTTCACTTTATCTGTGAAGTCTGTGCTATGGTTTGAATGTTCATGTCCCCTCCAAAATTCATGTTGAAATGTAACCCCCATCACAGTGCTATTAAGAAGTGGGACCTTTTGGGAAGTGATTAAGTCATGAGGGTTCTGCCCTAATGAGTGAATTAGTGCTTTACAAAAGGGCTAGAGGGAACTAACTTAGTCCCTCTTTGTCCTTCTGTCCTTTCTGTCATGTGAGGACACTTACACAATGCCATCTATAAGGAATGGGCTCTTACCAGACCAAATTTGCCAGCCCCTTGCTCTTGGACTTCCCAGCCTCCAGAGCAACTTCCATTGTTTACAAATCACCCAATCTCAGATATTTTGTCATAGCAGCACAAATGGACTAAGACAATCTATTTCTTTAATTAAAAGAAAGATTTGAGGTAAGTATGACAAAATGTTAACAATGATCAATTCTGGATGGTGATAATAGAGTTTTGATCATAGAACTTACTGTGTTTTATTGTTTGTCTTTAATTTGCAAAAACAAAAATGTGTTCTGCCTATCACCTAGAGACAAAGCTTAACTGTATTAAGTTGATTACTGTTGAATGTACCAAGAGCTATAATTAACTCAAGATTTGCCTTGGAAGCCCAGAGTAGTGCCAGAAACAGTCTCTTCTGCTCACTTAGACAGATGTCTTCAGTTCCTTAGGCTCTCAGCTTTCCACTATCCAAAAACCCAAAAAGGTTAATTAGTAACTCTTATGGCATCCCTGTTTCTTCTAGTAAAGTTTGGCTCTATTCTGTAGAACAAATAACTGAGACATACAGACCTTAAAAAAGAAAAGAAATCAAAAGAGACTAAAAATCAAGGATCTAGCCCCTCTTCGGTCAGAAGGCGTTTCCACAACCATCTTAAAGTTTGACAGCTCTCTTTGAATTGATTTCATAGAGTCAAGTCCAGAGATGATAAACAGCTTTTATCTTGCTTACTAATTCTAAACAATGACAGTTTCCTGCAACCTATGTTGAAAGGATGCTGAAGCCACTAGTGTCAGTAGAAAAGAATGTTAAGATGGATTCATAATGCCTTCCATGAGCACAAGAGTAGGTGTGGGGTGAGGGGTGGGGGGTCATAAGTCATGTATCTGCTATCTAAGAAGTATAGCCACATGAGGGAAATGGCCTTTTTTGATATGCAGAAGCTGGGAGTTCATGGTGTTTTATGCATAGTGTTAGGTGCTAAACATCTTCCGGAATTCAATCCATAAGGAATAGACTCTGCATTAGTTGCACAGCATTCAGAAGGACACCTGAGAGGTGAGATGTGTCAACAAACCAAGTCTTTCCTGACTAGCTCTGCCCAAGCCAAGGTTTCACAAGTCAGTGACCCTATGGCAGTGGTTTTCCACCAGGGCCAATTTTGTCCCACCCCAGAGGACATTAACAATATTTAGAGATCTTTCCATTTTCACAACTGAGGAAATGCTACTGGCATCTAGTGGATAGAAGCCAGGGGTGCTGGTAAACATCCTACAATGGAATGCACAGGACACCCTCCCACCATAAGGAATAATCTGGCCCCAAATGTCAATACTGCAACAGTTGAGAAACTCTTTCCTAAGGCTCACAGCATTTGTAGATTAGACTGCCAGGTTCTTCCTGGGCATTCAAGGCCAGACCCAAACTGGAGTGTGTGGGACAGAGATAAAGGTTCTATTCTAGATCTGCTCTTCATAAAGGATAGTTTCTATCCAAGAGTTTTGGCCTGCTTGAAGAGCCACAATCCAACATGCACCCAATGCCCATATAAGCAAGGCCAAGAGAGCTGCTTCTGGACCCAGGACTTTTAATTCTGACCTTTGTGGGATGACGGTTCTGCTCCATTTGTGTCTTCTCTTGGGTTCCAGAATGATTTTCAGGACCATTAATGTTTTCATCTATGTTGGTCTATCTGAAAGATCACCAACTTCTCCCGACACAAGGGTCCAGCCAAAGTGACGCTGAATTGTCAAGACTATACGTGTCTGCCACAGTGGGTTCTATCTTCGATGGGCAGAGACAGCTAGACCAGAATAGAGAGGCATGGGCCAAATGACTAGCCACATCTCACAAGCTGCTGACTCAGTATAGGGTCCACAGCAAGATTCTAAACCAGACTTTCTGACTCCATTAGCACAATGTCCAAATGCTTGGCTTTGCATTGTTATTTAATGAGCTGTTTGTTATTCGATAACCTGCAGTCTTTTGAAGCAAAAATGAAGAAGCAGGATTAAGCTGCTGAGGAGCCTTAGCTACACATGAACTTTTCCTAGATATTAACACAAGAACACGGTTTTTAAAACCCTCCACATTCGCTTTGTAATCGCATCTTTAAAATCAGACAAAGCCCATTGTACAGTCCCACAGGAAGAATAGCAAGACCTCAAACCCACTCTTGGCTCTGCCATTTACTCATGCAAGACCTTGGCCTTTGACTTCTCTCAGCTTCCACGTCATCATCTGCAGAATGGGAAGAATAATGCGTACCCTTAAAGATTTGTTTTGAGGAATAAATGACATCGCATATGTAACTTGCCTGGCACATTGTAAGAACTATGAAAATGGTAACTAGTTTTTAAAAGTCATCTAAGAAGCTTGGGCATTCTTGAAGCCATCATGTCTTGGCTAAAGACTACAAATCTCCCTACCATTTCCACAGCCCTCCAGCAGGATCCATGCTCATTTCTGCCATGGGTGTAGGTGGAGGGAAGAGGAAATTTACATCATTTGATTCAGAAGATAAAATAATATCAAACTGTAACTGAGAACTGTTCTAAGAATTTTAAGGCTTAATCCTCACCATCACCCTATCAGGTAGGTAATATTATGATTATCCCCATTAGACAGATGAGGAAGATGAGGCTTAAAAAGGTTGGGTAAGCAGCGCACTCATGGTTACTCAGCTAGGAGGGGGCATACTACCCTTAACCATTGCAACTCAACTCCATTCATTCATGTCTTCATTCAAACACTCTGTAGTGCAACCCTACACTAAGCACTGGAGATAACACAGTTAACTCACTAGGCAGACATTGATTGAGGCCGACTATGTAGCAGTCACTGTTCTAGGCACTGGCATATAGCAGGGAAAGTGTGGCCAGTCCGGTGAAACCCACAGGTAAATAAAGAAATGTCAAAGGTGCTACAGTTCCATGACAGACATTTGTAGAGATAACCAGGAAGCCTCAAGGAACAAAGACATCCTCCTACATGCTTTGGGGACTGAGCGGGGATTGGGATGAAAGAATGGAAGTCCAAAAGCCCTCATAGCAGAGGTGGCTTTGAGGAGCCCAGTGTTCAGAGGACCTAAAAAAAAAAAAAAAAAAAACACCACCACCAAAAGGGCTGGCCCTAAAAAATGTGCAGTGGAACTGGCCACCTGACATCTTGTAGACAGAGAAACCAGTTGTAGGGCTGGATTTTTTTTTTCACTTCAGAGCTGCTGCTGCTGTCCTCCACAGCCCCAGCCCCGAACCCAGTCAAGCATCCATCTATACACAAGCACCAGAAAAGAATAAATTCCACAGCAAGGCATTTCAAAGCACCTACCAAGACAAACGTGCCCTCTGGCCTGGTTTTTTGTTTGGGAAAATTGTGTGCTAAAAACAGCAGATAAAAAGGAATCTGTGGGCATAATTTATTTAGACTTTCTAAAGGCTGTGGAGAAGGTCTCTCTCATAGGAGGCTATTAAGGCCAGGCAAGCAAGTCGGTAACTATGGGGTAAAAGGTGAAGTTCTGTCGTGATTAAAGCCTTCTTCACCGAAAGGAACCAAAGCCCAGGAATAAATAGCCAGTTCTCCACACGGGAAGCTAAAAATAATGGGACCGCTCAAAGATTAGTCTTGAAGCCAGTGTTGTGCTATCTATTTTTAATGATTTGTCAAATGAAGTACAGTAAATAGAAAAATGCAGGTAGCTAATGACAGGCAACCACTTGGTATAGTGAAGAAAGCACTGAGCTGACAGGGCACTAGGAAGCCGGGCCCAGCCTGCACATGTGACTACGTTTCTCTGTGCCTCAGTTTCTCTATCTGTGAAATGATGGAATGCGAAATGACACATGCTGTTTCTAAGGTCTCTGAGACCATCTGTGAAAACATTTAAAATTCTTTGGCTTGAAGTTCATTCAGGTAGAACTAGAAGGAACAAAATGAATTAACCAAATTGAACAATCCAAGATCCAAAGGAACATCAGAAAAGGCAAAGTAAATACTTTCACTCTGCTATTTTGGGGTAACTTGCTTAGTTCAGAATAAGTGATAACTTCTCCAAATAAAGCAATAAGCATTCCTGCGGACAGTTTCATGACAATGCCTATTCTTAGTCGGGCATCATCAAAGTGCCAATAAACCGTATGCAGCATTTTTTTAAGCATTGAAAAATGCACAGAAAAGTATTGTCAGGCTATTGCCTAAATCAGCCTTATGTCCTATCTTTGTCTCTGACATTGTCAGAATAGCCTTTTTATAAATTGAGTGGCAAATACTGATAAAGCCAAGGATGTATACTTTAGGGGCCCCCGAATATCTGCTCTGAAGAACCTCCAATCTGGTTGGTGATTTTACAAACAAAAAAGAGATAACAAAATACAACTGGCTGTGCCAAATTAATGACCCAGCCAGTAAAGTTTGAAGAACTTCCCAGACAAGGTAGGATGTGAACCTCACCTTCAAGAATGAATACTATTTCTGTAGTTGGAGGATAACAGGAAGATCTCCAGGTCCAAAAAGAAAAACAAACAAACAAAAAAATGAACTGGGAGCAGAAAAGTCACAAGAAGAGAGCAAAAATACAGAAACTAGGCTGAGTGCGGCGGCTCACACTTGTAATCCTACACTTTGGGAGGCAGGTGCAGGAGGCTCACTTGACGCCAGGAGTTCCAGACCAGCCTGGGCACCATAGCAAGAGCTCGTCTCTACAAACAGTTAAGAAATTAGCTGTGTGTGGTGCACGCCCATCGCCCCAGCTACTCAGAGGCTGAGGTGGGGGGATCCCTTGAGCCAGGGAGTTTGAGGCTACAGTGAGCCATGGTTGTACAACTCAACTGCACTCCAGCCTGGGCGACACAGTGAGACCATACCTCAAAAACGAAAAACAAAGAAACTCATTCATTTGAGAAAAGACCAACTTTGTCCTGAGATGAGAGTTGCTTCATTATGAAAACAGAGAAGTGTCAAAAAAGATAAAGAGTATGAACAAAGTATGGATAAATGAGGGTTCGTGAAATGCCACGTGGACCTTCTTAGTTAGCTTGGGCCAGAACGCAAGACCCAGGAAACACTCCATGAAATCAAAAAGGAAAAAAACAATAAATGGGTTGAACACGTGCTTTTAACATAACACAGTGAGTTTTGTGGACTCACTACTGTAGACACTGTTTTCCCCAAGTAGCGTAGTGAGCTTTACTTTTTGATAGAATTATATGTTCATACAACTAACAGTTCTCTCTGCAGTTATGACTAATGTTATTGATACTCATAACTCAAGGCAGACATGTGGGGTCTCCAAGAAATTTTTTCCTCCTATTACATTGTAGCAGAATGAGTTGAATTCACTATAAGAGGAATAAGTTACTTTTGTCTAAAGTACCTCTTTCTGTCCACAGGAATGTTTCTGATTTCATGGTCATGTTTTTCCTACTTCTTCATATTTGTTGCTCAAAAACCTGGCTCATTAAAAAGAAAGACAATTGCCTTCTAAGAGTTATACTAGACACAGGTGTGCCTCACACTATAGAAGACAAGGACTGCAGAAAATACCAACATCAGACAACCAGAATAGCTAACACTGAACTGAATGGTGCAAGAGGAGAAAGGACCATTTAAAAGAATACTAGAGAGGTTTCTTCATTTATTTTGTAAACTAAAATTTCTAACTAGTAGATTTCCTTTGAAAATTTTTACTTGCTGTGAATCACTGCCACAATGCTCTTAAACCTTCCTGAGACATTTTGTTTCCTGGAGGTTTAAGCAATGTTTTCTAAAATTACCATCTATCTTCTGTTTCACATCACAAGAAGGAAGAAAAGTTTGTATCTCCTTTTTTATTCTAGAATAAATAATATAGTTTCTTCGCAGGAAATAAACACCACACCATTAATTATATGCCTCATGGATTCTATTCTACCAGATTTACATTTACTTGGCCAAGTCCAAAGGAAAGTAAACAACCTTAGCATTCAGTATTAGTCATGACATACACACTCCTTCTCTTACTCCCCCTTGTCTCCATAAACCAATGCATTTAAAATGAAGACTTGGTTTTTGCTCTTTTTGACATTTCCCAAATATGTTTAAGCATCAGGAACTTGAAAACACAGTATTTCAATGGGTAATGAATGTCCTTTGAAAACAAAGACCATCCTTACATAAAAACAGAGAGATGAATTTTGATGCTCAAGCCAGTAAACAGGTGTCTCTCTTGCAAAAAGTTCAGTGAAGCTCTTCTTGGGTGTGTGTGCAAAAGCTTTACGTAAAAACGCCACTGCGAGGAGACCCTCTCACAGATTAGATTCAAGAGAAACATATACAGACGACCATAGGAAGCTGGGTAATAAACTTCTGAATACCCGATTATTATTTTGAAAATAATCGAACTTGTGCAAACAAGGTCAAGAGCCGGAAAACGGCTCCCAGGAAGCCTGCCCTTATGGTTCTCTGAAATGACAAAACTATTTTGGCAGTTTCCAAAATGTAGCCTTACAAGGCCACGAAGATATCCAGGTCCCCGTTTTCTCTCACCGAGTCCCAGCTGCACTAGTGAAGAGTTGCAAAGTGTAGGGCCTGACTCCTCTTCGTGCAAGCCTGAATTATCTAAGCAGCACCTAAGAAGAGGAAATTTATTTCTCTGCTAAGTCATCATGTAAAGCTTCCAAAATAGAGGTGCCCTTCAAATTAAATTTGCCGGTGTCGCTTCCCTCATCCTCAATGATACCGTGTAAGAAGGATCAAGTGATTAAAATGAAGCAAAAAGAAACAAAGGTCACCCAACACCTGGCTTTTAAAAACTAGGCAGATTCCAGGCCTCAGGATGCTTGGAAAAATAAAATGTATGTGACGCAACTAACACACCCAAAGGCCTGCGAACTTGTGTCCTATTAAAATGCATAATCCTATAATGATGAAGCTGGCAGTCTCTCAATAGTTTGACTCATTTCCCTGCTAAATATAACTGAAGACAGGTTTTCCACTAGGAGCTACTGTATTATTTTCTCCCAAGTGGGAATCAGAAACTAATTTTGATATGGAAAAAAATCAAAGCAAAGAAGGATAATACAAGTATTTCTCTGACTTTCATTTCTTCGCAGCACTACGCAGCCGGAACTACTTTTCCAGAACCCAGAGAGGCACCAATAGAGATGTTTATGGAGGGATAAGGCAATATTTGTCAGAAGCTGCAGAATGTGAAAATCACCATCTATCCGCTACATGCAACTTGACCGAAATGATTTAGTCGTCATGTGTGATGATGGACGTTGGTTGTTATTGTTTAGCTCTGCAAAGGCCACTGCCAGAGACCAGTATTTCAGCGGACTGCTATTTCTTTCCAATTCAAATGAAAAAGAGACTTAAGAACAGACAACAACCCAGCAGGATGCCTATTAGAATTCTTTGTAAGGACTTCACTTGCAAGGAGCAACTCTGGACTTGTTCGTAAAAAAGAAATAATCGGCTCCTGACCGAAGTGCTCAAATCAAAAATCTCACGGGCTACACGGGATTGTTTTTTCTTCTAAAATAGATCATGGATTAATGGAGAACACTGACCTAATAGAAGCATCAACCATTTTTAGAACATAGCTGCCCCAAGAAGGCTTGCAAGGAATTATTCCAGCTATAATGCTGTAGAATTCGTTACCCACCGAGTTAAAATCGCCTCCAATCCATTCGCTCTTACGCAGAATTTCCTGATTATAGCCTGCACTTATTTTGCCCACATACCAAATCTGAAAATGGTTTTTTAAATTGGTGACTTTTGAGCTAGCTTCACTGGTGGCTGGGGTACAAAATTATTCCCCCCCTCCCCACCCCCCGAGTTGAAGTGTATTTTTTAAAAAGTAAAGAAGAAAAAAAGCATTGGGTGAGAAATGCATTTTGAAAACGAAGCTTGAGTTGTAGATTCGCTACGATGGAGAAGCAGAAAATAATCAAACTGCAGCTCTTCTCTTGACAGCCCTGATGGTTCATCTGGTAACACCTCAGACACTTTATTCCCAGCTGAGTTGTTTCTACATGTCATTTATAACTTCACATTTTTCTGAGAGAGAAATGTACCTCTTGGATGTATCTGTGTATCCATGTGTATGTGAGTGTGTGTGTGCAGGGATGATATTAAGCTGGTATGTTCCTGCTACAGACAGTGTTGTGCTGGAACTGGCTTACATAGGCTTTGCAAGAGCCGATTGCTTAAATTTGCAGAAAATTTGCAAGCCACTTGATATCACATTGGTGGCTTGAAGCTGGCAGTGGTGGGAGTGTTTCTACCTCAGAAATCAGCATGCACTATGACTCAGGGCTTCATGACTTTTGGGAGAGTCAGCTTTTTAGCACATACCAGCCCACCACTGGTTACTGGGACACCAGCTGTTTGCACAGCATCCACACTGATTGGCTGCACTCTCCACTTTGATCATGCTCATGTTGCAAGCGCTGTACAATATTTTGAATAGCAACTTCATCATGTGTAGTCAAATGATATCACTGTAGTGTCTACATCATCTTTGGTATAATAATTGAAAAGCAGCATATACTATCACATCATCCGTCATCAAAAAAACAATTTTTTTGAGCATGGGTTTGCACCTCAGGTACTCTGCTGAATAAATTCTGGGTGGCTCAACTGCTGGTGGATCCCAAACAGATCATTTGGGAAGGAAGAAACCATGCTGGGCCTTAGAGAAAAACAAAATGAGGCAGTTCTCTCTGCTGCCTTTGGCCAGTCCAAACCCTGAAGTCATACAGCATGGGGGAGATTTCCTAGTCAAAAAAGTCACTTATCTGTCCCAGCACATCTGAAGATAAATGATGAGAAGCTTCTGGGAACACTAAAGGCCACCCCCTCCCCACAAAACAGAAATTAGCAGGCCCCCCAATCAGAGCATTAAAACAAAGATCAACCAACATGTCATTTTAGTAAACAGAGTAATTTGGGCTTTTGGAGAGCATGAAAATTCTGTCAGGATTATAATGTCTTCTACCACAGACCTTAATTTCTTCTGTCATGGACAATATGATTAGGCTCAGTCCCATTTGATAGTAGGGAATGTCAGTTCCCATTAACAAAAGAAAAGAGGCACTCAAAAACATGTTCCACATTTTTAACCCTTTAGGTAAGGAGGATTTTTCCAGCTCAAACTGCTCCTAGGAAATATCTGAAGCATTTAAGCACCAGCCCGTCCAGCAGATAGTTAAAGGGGTTTACCTAACTAACATCATCTCCCTTCCCAACATAGGCTATTTTTGATTCAACACTGGCACTAAAAACTGAAGGCCATGTGTATTTTGTTTTATTTTGCAACTTGAGGGGTTTTTTCCACCCCACCCCACCCCGTCCGAATCTCTAAGAAATCCCACTCCTTGCATGAATGGAGTTTGCTTTAAATGGTCTGATTCTTTGAGGGCAGTGGAGGGGAAGCAATGTCCTTTTTGGCTGCATGCAGTGCTTGGCCATTCAGTCCATAAACTGGTTAGTGCAGGTGGCTTTCACGGGTGCTGGAAAATTATAGTCTCAGACCCAAACTTGTATCAGTAAACACACTGCCTTGGACTGGCCACTTCAATTCCGTTGAACCTTCCACAGTTCAAACAGGGCACCTGGGTCAGTCTGAGAGCTTAGCAGGCACAGCTGACCCTGGCTGCCCAGCAAACAGTTTATGTTGGGGAGCAATCTAGAGATTTCCTGAGATAAGGATGCTATTACGGGCTGACAAATGTGGAACGGAGCAGAGTGGGCAGCTTTTGTCCAGACTGACCCAGGGTGAGAATGCTGGGATTATTGCTGATTGGGGATAAATGGCAACCGGTGATTTATTTGTTCAAGTGAAACCAGCCAAGTTCATCCCTCAACACCATCTCCAATCTCTTTAAGCTTTTTTTTTTTTCCTCTTCAAGCAAAAAGACTTAGCAATTTTGGGAACTCTTCAAATACCACCATTCCAGTGAACCCCATTACCCTTAGGATAAAATCTGCAATCCTTCACAAGCCTTTGAGGCCCTGCGTGATGGGGTCCTACCTGGCTCTCCAGCTCGGGATCCTGCCACTGGCCCCCAAATCTCCTGCACTCAACCACAATGGTCACCACTCTAGTTTCTGACTGCCCCAATTTCCTCTCCACCTTCAGCCTTTGCTTCTGCTGGGACCTCCCCATAGGGCTCTTCCTCTCTCTTTACCTGGCAATCCTCCTTATCCTGGTTCCAGGTAGAGTGTCATCGGCAAAGACCAGGCAAGCTCCTCCATTATGGTCTTCTGGGATCATAAGATCATTAAGAACTTCATCACAGTTCTTAGCACAACCATGAATAATTACTATTGCTTTAAAATTGTGCTCCCCCACTGGCAGGGACTTTGTCTATCGTATACACTTAGCACTTAGTGCAATGCTGAATATTTCGTAGGTCAAATGCACAAATGAATGAAGTAGGTGCACAAAAGATATTGACTGCCTATGAGAGAATCTAACAAAGCAAACCCAGTAAAACAAAATCTTCTTTTTTTTTTTTTTTTTTTTTTGAGACGGAGTCTCGCTCTGTCGCCCACGCTGGAGTGCAGTGGCCGGATCTCAGCTCACTGCAAGCTCCGCCTCCCGGGTTTACGCCATTCTCCTGCCTCAGCCTCCCGAGTAGCTGGGACTACAGGCGGCCGCCACTTCGCCCGGCTAGTTTTTTGTATTTTTTAGTAGAGAGAGAGTTTCACCGTGTTAGCCAGGATGGTCTTGATCTCCTGACCTCGTGATCCGCCCGTCTCGGCCTCCCAAAGTGCTGGGATTACAGGCTTGAGCCACCGCGCCCGGCCAAATCTTCTTCTTAAATGTGCACAAACTAGGCAGTGAGTTTTCTCTCCTACCTCTCCTCTCCGATCATTCCGGCACAAGGATTTCAGATGGTCCTGCCATCCCGTCAGGATTGTACCACCAAATTTACTGCCTGGCTTTCAGGATCCTCCCTTATTATCATCATCGTCATCGTCATGAACATTATTGAACATGTACTATGTTCCATGTGCATTACTCAGTATTCTCTACTAATCTCTTTGATCCTCACTGCAATCCATAAAATAGTGGTATATTAAAGATGGGCACAGATGCACAATTTCTTTGACATTTTTCCCATTGAGAGGTGGGGTCTTTGTCCCCTCCCCTTGAATCTGAGCTGTCATGTGACTGCTTTGACCAATAGAGTGCACAGGAAATGATGTCATGCCTTTTCCAGTTTCTGAGTTGGAATGCTCACTCTGGGGGAAGCCAGCTTACAACTAACAACTAGCACCTAATTGGCACAAAGCATGTAAGAAGTCTGACTCCCCTGAGACTGCAGGGAGGAAACTCGAGCTGGTTGCAGGGAGAGGTCCTGGGGAAAGAATGCCCTTCCAGCCCCCAGCTGTGGCAACCATGCCAGCCTGGGTGCCAGGCATGTACATGAAGGCACTATCTTGCACATGGAGCCCAGTCGAGCCTTCAGCTGACTCCAGTCCCAGCCACAGGAGAAGCTCCATGACAGACCACTCAGCTAACTCCAGTTAACCCACAAAATTGTAAGACAGAATAACAAATTAGTATTTTAAGCCACTAAATTGTGGGGAGGATTATTAGGCAGCAATAAATAGACAAACACGTAGGGACTATTATGACCTTGGCTTTATAAATGAGAAACTGAGACCCAGCACACTCAAAACCACTCAGTTGGGAAGGGTTGGAGCTGGGAGCCCAACCCAGGAAGGCTGGCTTCAGAACCCAGGCTTTCATCATCCATGCAGCTACACCACTCTTTGGCAGGCAACTTTCTCCATTTGACTCCTCCAAGACGTAATCTCTACTGTTGTTGTCCCTCTAAAAGGGTCCCCTTTTCTTTCATTCTGTCCATGTGCCTAATCCCCTACCTCTATCATGGTCTCGTCTCCAAATCTTCTACTGATGTCACCTTCCTCCAAATTCCTTGGTACAGTTAAAGATAGGCATCTAGCCTTACCATTAATTGTTCTAGTAATATTCTTCATGCTGCTTTTTGCTTCATAACTATACATTATCTCCTTGAAGGTCAAGACCAAATCTTCTATTTTGATTTTGCCCACCTCTCCAGCAAACTTTGCCCATCCCCACGTTGCCCAGCACAGTACTGTGCACTCAATAAATGCACCCTCCAGCCGTACTGGCCAAGCTCATTCCCTTTTCAGAGCCTTTATATTTGCAGTTCCCTTGCCCTGGAATACTCTTTCTCAGCTGTCAACCTGAACTGTTCCTTCACAGCACACAGAGCTCAGAGAATATCTCCCCTCCACCAACAGGCCTATCCTGACCACCCTGTCTAAAGGAGCCACCCCTCCCTACCCCTAGCCAGCCACTCACCATCTCCTTATCCTGCATTGTATTAATTAGTTGTCAGTCCCTGAATTCCCTTAGGTAGAAAACAAGTTCCGGAAGGACAGAACATGCCCATCTTGTTTATTGCTATAGTCCCAATCCTCGGGACAGTTTCTGGCCTATAGTAGCATCTCAAAAAATACTGTTAAATAAATGAATGCTTATTTATTTATTGAATCTTCACTTCATAAGAACTGCCACCATGGAGCAGTTGCGCTCATGTACACAAAGCGTTTTCCCCTGTCATGTCAGTTGCATCTTCAGCATAATGTGCAACCTTCCATTTCTCATGCAGAAAGCCTATACTTGCCTCTAAGGTGAACTCTGTGTTTATTTTTTATATATACAGATATATAATATCTATATATATCTATAGACATAATATCTATATATCTAGATACTATGTCTATATATCTATATTATATCTATGTATCTATATCTATATATCGATGTTATATATATCTCTATATATATATATATTTTTTTTTTTTTAAAGTTCTGGGATACATGTGCAGAACATGCAGGTTTGTTACATAGGTATATATGTGCCATGGTGGTTTGCAGCACCCGTCAGCCCATCACCTAGGTTTTAAGCCCTGCATGCATTAGGTATTTGTCCTAATGCTCTCCCTCCCCTTGCCCCCCACCCCTCGACAGGCCCCGGTGTGTGATGTTCCCCTCCCAGTGTCCATGTGTTGTCATTGAGGTGAACTCTGTGTTTATTTAGCCAGCTGTTGACATTACGCAGTAGTCTACATGTTGCTTTGGTTGTTCAAACCATTTTTTACAACTGAGTTCTTGGAAGAACAGTGGGGGTTTTTTTTGTTTTTGTTGTTGTTTTGTGTTGTTTTCATTTTTCTTTTATAGAGACAGGGTCTCACTGTGTTGCCCGGGCTGATCTCAAACTCCTGGGCTCAAGCAATCCACTCGCCTCAGCCTCTCAAAGTCCTGGGATTACAGGCATGAACCACCGCACCTTGCCTAGAAGACTGCATTTAAAGCTGGTCCTAAGAGGAGCCTCTAGGATGACCCCAAGAAGAGAGGGTGGCCAAGCAGGCTTAGTATGACATGCATTAATAATTATAATTATTATAATTATATAACCTAATTATATAACAATAATAATTATATACCTAATTATATAACAATAATAGTGACCCCTGCCACATTGCAGGGATGATGAAATGAGAATATTAAATCCAATGGAGGTCCATTTTGCTCACTATGGTAAACACAGAAATTCATCCCAGTATCCAGAACATAGTAAATCCTCAATAAACATTTGTTGAATGAACAAAGGAACAAACAAATGAATTAATAAAACATCTTTAACTTGTGTCTCATTTCTTATCACTTATCATTTCAATATGTGCAAGAACTCAAGAGTATATTTTTCATTTTGTGTATGTGAAATTTACCAACAAAATAGCAGCTAACTATACAAAATAGTAGCTAACTTACAACTTTTCAACAACAAAGTTGAAATGTAAATGAACATCTATGCTCCCCAAAATACATAATGAGCAAGTAGAGAAATCTAGAAAGGAAAGCCCATAGGCTGAGGGAATTAACAGATACGATAGTCTATTAACATTAGTTAATTTTCTGAAGTGTATATTTCAGAAATTTGCTCAGCCTCACTGAGTCTCAGTTTCCTCATCTGTATACTGAAGATAATCTCTTACTTATTTACCAACCTGAAATATTCATAGTGAGTCTAAGATGAAAGAACAGATGAGAAAACACTTTAAAAAGTATAACAGGAGGCCGCACGTGGTGGCTCACGCCTGTAATCCCAGCACTTTGGGAGGCCAAGGCGGGCAGATCACTTGAGGCCAGGAGTTTGAGACCAGCCTGGCCAACATAGCAAAACCCTGTCTCTACAAAAAATACAAAAATTAGCCAGGCATGGTGACATGCACCTGTAATCCCAGCTACTCGGGAGACTGAGAGGCAGAAGAATTGCTTGAATCCAGGAGGCGGTGGTTGCACTGAGCCCAGATCGCGCTACTGCACTCCAGCCTGGGCAACACAGCGAGACTCTGTCTCAAAAAAAAAAAAAAGTGTAATAGGAATAAGAGCTAATTGACAGTTTCCATCTTCCTCTCTTTCTGACATTTCAAACACTTAAAAATACATTTAAAATTGTTTTAATCAATTTAATGTATTTTTTACTATTTCTGAGTTTCGTGATTCGTTCACAAACGACTATTACCTGTTTGTTCCAAATATTCAATCTGCAAAGTTTTTCCTAATCATTTTATAATTCTTCACTCATGTTTTTATTCTGTTCTCCCCGCTTTTCAGCAAAGGATCTCATGGTATAGATAGCTTCTCTATCTTACCAGAGGCAGAGAGCAAGTTAGAAACAGCAAAACAAAAATCAAACTCTTGAGCCTATAGTTTGCGGCTTATATTATAGAGCCCAAACAACTGGGCCTATAAGATCACTAGTGGCGGGGTGTGGTGACTCACACCTGTAATCCCAGCACTTTGGGAGGCCAAGGAGGGAGGATCACCTGAGGTCAGGAGTTCGAGACCAGCCTGGCCAACACGGTGAAACCCTGACTCTACTAAAAATACAGAAATTAGCCAGGCATGGTGGTGGGTGCCTGTAATCCCAGCTACTCAGGAGGTTGAGGCAGGAGAATCACTTAAACCTGGGAGGTGCTGGTTGCAGTGAGCTGAGTTAGTGCCGCTGCACTCCAGCCTGCACAACAGAGGAAGACTCCATCTCAAAAAAAAAAAAAAAAAAAAAAAAAGTGTCACTAGGAGAAAAGTCAGAACATGGAAACTAGTCCATTGACTCTCAAATTTAGGGTGGCATCAGAATCACTTGGAAGCCTTGTTAAAACACACAATGTTCCACCCTCACACCCCACCCCAAAGTTTTAGGAGGTCTGGGGTGGTACCTGGGATCCTGTATTTCTAACAGGACTTTTGTATTTCTAACAGGAAAATTGGCATTACATTCCCATGCAATGCCAATGCTGCTAGTCTGCCAGTCACAGCGTGAGAACCAAGTACCTCACCTTTTCATACACTAACGCCTTTGATTCTCACCAACAATCCTTTCCCATTTTACGGATGAGAAAACTGAAGCCCAGAGAATCAGCTCTACTCGCATTCCAGCTTGATGATGAACCAAATCACTATAATCTTCAGAAAGTGAATTAACCTTTCTGTGGCTCATTTTCTTCATCTACTGGAAAAATATCATCAGGTAACTCATGAGGATTAAAAAGACACTAGCATCTAAGAAGTGCTCAGCAAAGTCAAAAACAAGGCAGAATTCTAGGAATCTCACTTAGCACGTGGTTGTGTTTTTGTCACTTTTTTATTTGCATGGGAAATTTTTAACCACAGTCTTGGCAAAGTACTCCATCCCATCGTCCAAACATCAGTAACCATAGATTCTGTTTTCTGAGGTCTTGTTTTGTTTGTTAATTACTGAGTTTGTTTTTCCAAGAAATTCCCTTATGTGCTATAAGTGGAGGATGTTGGGGGGCATGTGAAGGTGGGGAGTTGTTTCAAACAGACTGAATATTTCCATTTCTAAGACACTGATCTACTGCACAGACAGTGTTCCCTGTGATGGGATACATAGTCATGTTGGAGATTAGCGCCAGCATAGCCTTCTTTGGTATAAGGTTCTCTGATTTGGCTTTCAAAGGATTCAGTGTATTTTGACTTCTATATTTAGAAACCCAGGGCTTCTTGGTATGCTAGGAACATGTCGAGGTAAGACTAATTGTAAGCACTTGTACTTAAATATTAGTTTCAAGAATAAGAACCTTCAGAGGTTTCCATATTGTATTCCACTGGAGTATCATTAAGGGAAGCAATTACTTATCAGGATATACTCAAAACAACTTTATTGCATTCGGAGGAAATAATGGGAGTTGTCTGTCTAAATTACTAGGCAGGGGCCCTGAAAATCACTTAGCATAATTCTTGGCATAAGGTAAGCAGTCAATAAATGGAACAGAGATTCACACAAATGAGCGCATAGTGTGTGTTAGGTATTTACACATAGCATGTCATTGAGTCTTTATAATGTCCCCTGATTTAGGTATGGCTATTCATCTACAGGTGAGGAAACCAAGATTCATACAAGTTGGGTAATGTTTACCAGGTCCTTAGGGAAGTAGGTGAGGGCTGAAGTTATGATGCCAACCCATAGGTGCTTGATGTCAAAAGCAATTTTCTTTCCACTACACTCGGCTATTTCTTTCCTTGCCTCTTTCCCTTTTGTCTTCCCTCCTCTATCGGGTTCCTTCCACAAATATCAGAAGTCTCTGTGAATGTCAGCCAACAAGAATTTCAGCAAGGTATTCCCATTTTATGGATTTGTTCATAGTAGAAAAAAGTGATCCCTCAAAGCCACCCCCGAAAAGTTTCAGTATAAAATACATCATTTCTTTCTGAATCCTATTCCTCAACCCTCAACTATAAGTGCAAGGGTACATTACAGAGGATCCTTTATTTAGGAAAACAAAGTGTTTGGGTCCAGTCAACAGGCCCATGACAGTCCATCACCCAGGGCCAAGGCTCCCAGCTGCCCAGGGTGGCTGAGATACATGGGAGGAAAAATTGGTCTTGCTTCCAATTTGAATTACAAATGCTTCCTGGAGACAGAAGTCAGGCGGATATGCCCATTTATTTATTGCCTAGTGCTACAATTGCTAAATAAAAATAAATAAATAAAAGTAAAGCACCTACTGATTTATTATTCAGAATATAATAAAGGCCTAGAGCAATAAAAAGGCTAATTGAAGGCTTTGTTTGCATTTTCCCCTAAACACCCGTTGTCTTTCTCTTCTATTTCTTCACCTTTTTTTCCCCTGTTTTTATGCCTCATGCCTCTTTTAATTTTTTCTGTTTTCTGCATCCTTTCTCTCTATCTTTCTGGCCCTCTCTTCAAGAACCATTCCCCTTCATCTCCTGAGCACCTCCTCTCTGGTATTTTGTATCTGCTTCCAAGAGGAAATAGCAGAGTAGGAGAGTTTTCACCTCCCTGTTGGCAAGTGCTTCGTGTCACACTGTCACTTCGGACACACTGATCTATAGGTCTCTTCTGTTGCTGGGAAGAGGCAGGGATGGTGAAGGTACATCTCAAGCTGGGATATTTTCTCCTAAAATGAACCCTGGAAATTGCACCCAGCATCTAATTTTAAATGGATTACGGAACTGGATTTTTTTCACGGCTTTTTCTTACTATAAAAGTAATAAATACTTACTGAAAATACCAAAAAACAAAGAGAGAGTAATCACCCCTTCTTACTGTAATATGAAAGCAATCACTATTAAATGTGTACATCTTTTATCCCTGTATTTTAACAAACATCCCATGTTTGTTCATGTATATCACTAATGATATATCACACATTCATATGTCACTAATTTTACATACATACATGCACTGTTCACGTTATTCTAATTCTCATCAACATCATTATGGCTGCATCTTATTCCAATATGTGAACATACCAAAATATGCTGAGTCATACTCCTTTTGGTAAATACTTGACTTTTTTTTTTTCAATTTTTTGTGTTATAAATAATGCTACCATGAGGCAGACACAGTGGCTTGCACCTGTAATCCCAGCTACTGGGGAGGCTAAGGAAGGAGGACTGCTTGAGGCCAAGAGTTGGAGGCCATCCTGGGCAACATAGCAAGACCCACCCATCTCTAAAAAATAAAATTTAATTTTAAAATAATAATAAATAAATAATGTTACCATGGATGACTTTGTGCAAAAAGTTCTTTCTGTAATTTTCAATGGTTTCCTTGGGAAATAATTCCAAAAGTAAAATTGTTGAATCAAAGGTTATGAATGCTTTTAAGATTCTATAAATTGCATTCCAAAAAGTTCGTGCTCTCTCCAAATCCCTTACCATGCTAAGAATCGTTTTTACAAATTGAGTAAAGAAATGTTATATAGCAAATAACCACCACCTGCTTTGTCCTTTGTGAAACGGGCAAAAAATTGGAGTCCATCTTTCCTCTGACTCTTACCACGCCACCCCATTCCACCTATGGAGGCTCACCAGCTTATGCCCTCTAGGTTTTGTCTCACCTTTTTGCAAGACAAGCCAGAACACCTCCACTAAAGAGATCTTATTGCTCTTTCACAAATGAAAAAAAAAAAAAACAAAAAACAAAAAACTGAGGTCGAGCGAAGTACATAACTTGTCCAAGATCACACAGCTAAGAAAGGGCGAAACCAAATGTAACTAAATTCAAAACTGCACATCGCGCTCATCAAGGGTCTACCGAAAAGTCTCCATCAGCCCAAATAAGGCTCCCCCAAGACTTGAGCTCCGACTCCCCAGTTCCATCTGTTAATGACAAAGAGAGGTACGACCCCTTCTCAAGCTCGCCTCTTCCCAGCAGCCTCCCCTGCTTTGTCCTGCAGGGGTTTGTCCTCTGGTCTGAACTCCCCTTTTCTCTTGAGCACGGTGACCCTCAGCACTTCGCCCTGCCTAGCCTTGCCATTTGGCTATAAACTTTGTTTAAACTGCCAGGAAACTGATGGAATTATAAAAGATCCATGACGACTCTCAGGGCCCTGCCTTCTTTGTCTCTAAAGCAACGAGATCAGAAATGATGATTTGTGAGCCCCTGTGGTAATTCTCATGGTGTAAAATCCTGCGAGCCACTGAACCACACCGAGCGTATTTAGAGTTGCTATTAGAATACAAAAGCAAAGGTTTGGTTCAAATTGAAAAAGCAGACACTTGTGGCCTCTTCCAATGAAGAAGAAAGGAAAAGAAGTATTTTAATGATGTTTTTTAATCATTTCCTCAGAGCACACAATGAGAATATATTTGCTGGGGAATGAAAAAGAACACAACATCAATTCAGTGCACAAAACTACTCTAAAACCTAAGGATCTATTCTCACATTTTTCATTAATTCCATCCAGGCTGATAACTTTCAACATTAAGCCTCCGTGCTTCATCCAACTCAAGTTTGCTAGAAGCACACAAACAAATCAAAATTCATTTGGGGTTGCCAAGAAGTGTTTCAAATATGGGATACCAACCTCAGTTTCAAGTCCTTTTTGCTGCCCAAATTCCAACCTCAACTATGCATTCTCCATTAGAAATGTTCATCTACCAATGCTGTTTGTTTCATCATGAAATTATAGGGACTGAAGACTCATCTTGCTATGTGACAGCAACAAAGATGGTCTCAAACACAGCTTGCCAACAAAAGCACAAAGCTTGAAAAAAAAATGGCTTAATTCCAAAGTCCCCACTGAGATGTTAGCCTCCATTCCATAAGAACCTCCAGTGTCTCATTGTTTACAATCAGTTCAGTACACTTTTAAAAATCGTGATTATTGTGGTAAAATATGCATGACACAAAATTAGCCATCTTAACCACTTTTAACTGTATAGTTCAGTGGCACTAAGTCCATTCATATTGCTTTGCAACCATCACCACTATCCTGTACCCATTAAAAAATAAATCCCTGGCCGGGCGCGGTGGCTCAAGCCTGTAATCCCAGCACTTTGGGAGGCCGAGACGGGTGGATCACGAGGTCAGGAGATCGAGACCATCCTGGCTAACCCGGTGAAACCCCGTCTCTACTAAAAAATACAAAAAACTAGCCGGGCGAGGTGGCGGCGCCTGTAGTCCCACCTACTCGGGAGGCTGAGGCAGGAGAATGGCGGGAACCCGGGAGGCGGAGCTTGCAGTGAGCTGAGATCCGGCCACTGCACTCCAGTCTGGGTACAGAGCGAGACTCCGTCTCAAAAAAATAAAATAAAATAAAATAAAATAAAAATAAATCCCTATTCCTCCCTCCCATCACACCCTGGTAACCTCCATTCTATTTTCTGTCTCCATGAATTTGACTAGGTTCCTCATGTAAGTGGAATCACATATTTGTTCTCTGTGTGTCTGGCCTATTTGCCTTAGCACACTGTCCTCAAGGTTCATCCATGTAGTATATACATACATGTATGTACATATGTGTGTGTGTGTGTGTGTGTGTGTGTGTGTGTGTATACTCACACATACACCAGAAATCCATTCCTGTTTAAGGCTGAATAATATTCCATTGTATTCAGTTCAGTACTCTTTGCATGACGATTTAAGCCTTCCACATTCTGGCCTGATTTTTTTTTTTTTTTGTCTTTATCTTATTTCCCATTCCAGAGACCTATATGCCTAGGACAGAGAAGATGAGTCAGGAATTCATCACCTTTTCCCAGAGATTTTAAACCTTTTTACCTCTGTTCACACTGGTCCCTTAACTCAGCACATCCTCTATCCTGCTTTCTCTAATCAAAATCCTAGCTGTTCCCTGCGCTCAATTAATGCCGGTTCCACCATGTGGATCCATGCATATTATGGAGCACCCTCCAATTACAGTCGGACCAGCTGTAAAATGTGTGCTTTCATCACAGACAGTGGCGCTCAAAGTCACCTTCTCTGAAGCAAGACAGTTTAAAATAGTTTTCAATTATTTGGCAAGCCCTGTTTTAGGTTTGTTTGGTTTCTTTTGTTGTTGTTGTTTTGTTTTGTCTTGTTTTGTTTTGTTTTTTGAGATAGATTCTCGCTCTGTCGCCCAGGCTGGAGTACAGTGGCGCAATCTCGGCTCACTGCAACCTCCGCCTCCCGGGTTCACTCCATTCTCCTGCCTCAGCCTCCCAAGTAGCTGGGACTACAGGTGCCCGCCACTACGCCAGGCTAATTTTTGTATTTTTAGTAGAGACGGAGTTTCACCGTGTTAGCCAGGATGGTCTCGATCTCCTGACCTCATGATCCGCCCGCCTCAGCCTCCCAAAGTGCTCAGATTACAGGCAGGAGCCACCCCGCCTGGCCTAGGTTTTTAAAAAATAGAAATTTCTGCTTATTTAAAGCCAGGGAAAAAATAACATGACTAATGTGTATTGAGAACACATATAAAATAAAAATATTGTATGTATAATCTCAGTTTTAAAATGTAGTCATGAATAGCCTTTGGGGGCACTGGACTATTTCTAATGTAACCATTTTGAACTATAGAGAGATAGCACTTTATTCAAAGAATAATACAAACATTCATCTCCACTCGATTTTCTTTCCCAGTTATAAACAAGAAATACATTAAATGGCATAAATAAACTGACAAAAAAGAATGCACAACTTTGCTACTTAAATTGCTTATTGAAAATTCTGACTGGCTATTTCTCTCTAAGATTTGCAGTTCCTTAGATTTTATATATCCTTTTTGTGGTTAAATTAGTAATAACAGCATTAAAATCTTAAGAACTGTATAGTCCTCTCTTTAATTATCTTCTCCCATAATTACACTGATTAAACACAGCATAAGAGACCATAAAGATAGATAAAACATTATGGCTACAAAACTTTTTTTTTAATGTCCATAAAATGACTATTAAGCCGTAGGTGACTAAATTAATATCACCCATACAATTTTATGGGGTTTCCGTCCACATCTAACAGTATCATTTGCCATGATGGCAGATTTTTTTTCATAGCTGTATTGAAACTGGAAACTAACACTTTTCAAAATGATGGGAATGCAGTGGGCTGCCTTGGTCAACTTAGCCAAAAAGAAGAGAGTTCTGTTTGAACCATGCTCCAAGCTATGATCTGCTGTATACATTTAAACCCCGCTGACCACTGTACTCCCTTTCCCGCCACTCCGCCACTCCCACTGACAAGCAAATGGGAAACAGTTGTTTAGTAAATTATCCACTTCTTCATTTTCTTCTGAAAGTTATCTCCAGAGATTTGGGGTTACATTGATGGCACAGGCAATCAAGGAAGCAGATTTTCATTTTCCATCATAGGAATGAGCTTCTGAAACACCCAAGAACTTTCATTCTGTGCAACCCATGCTATTACAAAGATTAAAGAGCATGACAAAAATCTCAAGAAAATATAACTCTAAAAGCTAATCCTATGGGAAGGAAAAAAAAACTATTTGGAAGCTTTTCAAATATAAAGAAGAGCTCCCCAGGATCATACTTTAGCAATTAAAAACTTATATATATAATTTTATATATATACACACACACACACATATATATAATGAGCTAGCAGAACCAAAATAAACCAACTGATCTGAATGCATTATCACCACTAAAAATCTGCACAAATTTTCCATCAGTGCTTATAAAATGAAAGTATATTTCAAAGTATATTTCAATAGTAAGTTGATTCTTTTATTAAATTGGCACAGACGTTTTAAGAACCTACTGGGAGTCAGCTAAGTCCCAGATGTGATGGGTAAAACAATAAACAAAATCAACACAGTCTGTGACTCATGGAGCCTGCAGTCTAGTGGATGAGGCAGTAAACAAACAACAATATGAACAAACTGTGCAAAATGTTTTGAGTAAAAGTTAAGGATACTTTAAGAAAAGACAACGGCAGAATTCAATTTGGATTCGGTTTGGGATAAGCGGTCAGCAAGGCTTGTCTGAGGAAGCAAAATTTAAGACATGAAGGATAAATGAAAATTATTGTGAAGAAGACATCCAAGAAAGAACACTCTAGGCAGAGGAGACACAGCATTAAAGTCGCTGAGGTGAGAAAGAGCTTAGCATGCTTGAGACATGCAACACACACATTCCACGAAAGCAGGGTCCCAATTTGTGTTGCTCACCACAGCATATAGAAACAGTGTCTCGCTCACAGAAGGTGCTCACTAAGTATCTATTAAGTGGTTGTTGAGTGCATGAATGTGGGCAATGTAGCTGGAGTTCAGTGAACAAGCAGGGGAGCAGCCTAAGACGAGTCTGCTCGTGCAGCCAGGAGCCAGATCATAGAGGGTCTTGCCGCCATTTTGAAGATATCTTCATCATCTCACCACAGGACCCAAAACATCCATGTCCAACTTGTTTCCTCTTTTATTACTGAAACTCAAAGACTTCCCACACCTTTATCTTTATTGTAAGATGTTTCAAAGGCAGGGGCTATTTCTTACTCATTTTTTGTGGCCCGTTTCTTTTACGTGCCAGGAATAAACAGGCACTTGATAAATACTTATTGACTGAACCTCTCCTTATTGAGAGCTTAGCATGTGCCAGGTAGTGTCCAAAGCACTTTGCATACATTGGCTAATTCAAGTTTCAAAAAAAAATCTGCAAGAAGCATACGTATATGTGTGGGTGAGTATGTGTGTGTTGGTGTGTAATCTTCATTATTTTTGTCTCCAATTACAAATGAGAAAACCGAGGCTAATAGAGGTTAGGGAACTTGCCCAAGATCATGTTGCTGACAATTACCAAATCTATTATCCTTAGAATGTGTTCCCTTATCTATCACACTGTCTAGCCTCCCACAACTAAAATATAAAAATAAGAACCCCCGTGATTCTTCTTTCAGAGAGAAATATATATCATGGATATCACATGACATATAAGGAAGGCTTTCATATTATTACAGTACCAAGACTAAAATTCATGATGCAAAATGTATTTCCTTCATTAGGCTGTGGTAAAATTGAAGGAATAGTCCTCCAGAGCAAATGGGCAAAGTGATTAAAAAAAAACTACTTTATTTTAGTTAAACTAAGTTTCAGGACAACTGAAAAATTGGACAGACTCCGACCTTGACCTTGATTGACTTCCCTGTTGGGTTCTATCATGGGCATCCAAGCCAGTTTGAGTCCTGGGATACCTTGCTCTGCTAGCTGAACAGGTAAGCTCCTGACTTCCTGAAGATAATTTTATGGTCAGTCTCTGCCATGTTTCCCCACAAGACAACACTTCCTCCAATACTGGTGACAGAAAACTGGGCAACAGAGACTGGAAATCTGACCCACTGTGCCATCCTCATGTTATGATGTTCTTAATGAGTTTCAAACTAAGCTCTGAAGGTCAGTCAGCTTGCGGGATTCATTTGGAGGGAGGGGGCCAAGGAACCAGAATAGAATGTTTCAAAATCGCAAAAACCACCACTGAAACACTCTGTTCCTCAAGTGCCCTGGTGCAAACCAAACCCTTAATCATAAATGAATTGTTCCGTGCCCACACTTCCCAAGTTAGTGTCAATGACATGGCAATCGATTCAGGAAAAGTAATTGTTGTGGTTTGAATATGTGTCCCCTCTAAAACTCATGTGGAAACTTCATCTCTAATGCAACAGTATTAAAAGGTGGTGCCTTTAGAAGGTTATTGGGCCATAAGGGCCCTGCCCACGGATGAAATTTAGTGCCTTGTAAAGGGCTTGAGTAGGAGTGAGTTTCCTTCTTCTCTTTCATCTCTTTGGCCACAAGAAGACACAGCATTTGTCCCATCCACAGGACGCAACAACAAGGCATCATTTTGAGGCACAGAGCAATCCTTTACTAAACATCGAACCTGCCAGCACCTTGATCCTAGACTTCTCAGGCTCCAGAAGTATCAGAAAGAAATTTCTATTATTTATAAATTGTACAGTCTGTGATATTTTGTTATAGCAGCAGGAATGGACTATGGCAGTCATCCAAACCTGAAGCTTATTTGACTTTCTGGATTAAAGATAATACCTTGTATGCATATGCAAATGGTTAGGGCTGAGAGTGGAGATGTGGTGTGTGTCTTACTTTTGGGAAATGCTTTTTTGTTTTTATTTCCATAAGTTACTGGAGTATTTGGTTACATGAGTAAGTTCTTTAGTGGTGACTGGTGAGATTTTGGTGCATCCATCACCTGAGCAGTATACACTGCACCCTATTTGTAGTCTTCTATCCCTCACCCCCTCCCACTCTTCCCCCCAAGTCCCCAAAGTCCATTGTATTGTTTTTATGCCTTTGCGTCCTCATAGCTTAGCTCTCACATATCAGTGAGAACATACAATGTTTGGTTTTCCATTTCTGAGTTACATCACTTAGAATAATAGTCTCCAATCTCATCCAGGTCACTGCAAATGCGGTTAATTCATTCCTTTTTATGACTCATTGCTTGGTGGGCATTTGGGTTCGTTCTACAATTTTGCAATTGTGAATTGTGCTGCTATAAACATGTGTGTGCAAGTATCTATTTTAAAAAATGACTTATTTTCCTCTGGGTAGATACCCAGTAGTGGGATTGCTGAATCAAACGGATCAACTAAACTAAAAGTAGAACTTTTAGTTCTTTAAGGAATCTCCACCATGTTTTCCATAGTGGCTGCACTAATTTACATTCCCACCAGAAGTGTAGAAGGTTCCCTGTTCACCACATCCATGCCAACATCTACTTTTTTTTTTATTTTTTGATTATGGCCTTCTTGTAGGAGTAAGGTGGTATTGCATTGCGGGTTTGATTTGCATTTCCCTGATCATTAGTGTTGCTGAGTGTTTTTTCATATATTCATTGGCCATTTGTATTTCTTCATTTGAGAATTATTTATTCATGTCCTTATCCCACTTTTTGATGGGATTGTTTGGTTTTTTTTCTTACTGATTTGTTTGAGGTTCATTGTAGATTATGGATATTAGTCCTTCGTCAGATGTATAGATTGTAAACATTTTCTCCTACTCTGTGAGTTGTCTCTTTACTCTGCTGACTCTTCCTTTTGCCGTGCAAAAGCCCTTTAGGTAAATTAGGTCCTAGCTATTTATCTTTGTTTTTATTGCATTTGCTTTGGGTTCTTGGTCATTAAATCCTTGCCTAAGCCAATGTCGAGAAGGGTTTTTCCATGTTATCTTCTAGAATTTTTATAATTCCAGGTTTTAGGTTTGAGTCCTTAATCCATCTTGAGTTGATTTTTGTATAAAATGAGAGGTAAGGATCCAGTTTCATTCTCCTTCATATGGCTAGCCAATTATCCCAGCACCGTTTGTTGAAAAGGGGGTCCTTTCCTTCACTTTATGTTTTTGTTTGCTTTGTCAAAGATCAGTTGGCTGTAAGTATTTCCATTGATTTCTGGATTCTCTATTATGTTCCATTTGTCTATGTGCCTATTTTTATACCAGTACCACACTGTTTCGGTGACTGTGGCCTTATAGGATAGTTTGAAATCAGGTACTGTGATGCCTCCAGATTTGTTCTTTTTGCTTAGCTTTGCTTTGGCTATATGGGTTTTCTTTCGGTTCCATATAAATTTTAGAATTTTTTTTGTAATTCTGTGAAGAATGACGGTGGTATTCTGATGGGGATTGTGTTGAATTTGTAGATTACTTTTGGCAGTAGGGTCGTTTTCACAATATTGATTCTACCCATCCATGAGCATGGGATATGTTTCTATTTGTTTGTGTCATCTGTGATTTCTTTCAGCAGTGTTTTGTAGTTTTCCTTGAAGAGGTCTTTCAACTCTTTCGTTAGGTATATTCCTAAGTTTTTTTGTTTGTTTTGTTTTGGTTTTTGCAGCTATTGTAAAAGAAGTGAGTTATTGATTTCATTCTCTGCTTGGTCGCTGTTGCTGTATAGAAGAGCCACTGATTTGCGCACATTAATCTTGTATCTGGAAACTTTGCTGTATTCTTTTATTAGTTCTGGGAGCTTTCTAGAGGAGTCCTTAGGGTTTTCAAGGTAAACAGTCATATCGTCAGCAAACAGTGACAGTTTGACTTCCCCTTTACCGATTCAGATGCCCTTTATTTCTTTCTCTTACCTGATTATTCTGGCTAGGACTTCCAGTAATATGTTGAAGAAGAGTGGTGAGAGTGGGCATCCTTGTCTTGTTCCAGTTCTTAGAGGGAATGCTTTCAACTTTTCCCCATTCAGTTATGTTGGCTGTGGATCTGTCATAGATGGCTTTTATTACATTAAGGTATGTGCCTTGTATGCTGATTTTGCTGAGAGTTTTAATCATAAAGTGATGATGGATTTTGTCTAATGCTTTTTCTGCATTTACTGAGATGATCATGTGATTTTTGTTTTTAATTCTGTTTATGTGGTGTACCACATTTATTGACTTGCATAGGTGAAACCATCTCTGCATCCCTGGTATGAAACCCATTTGATCATGGTGGAGTATCTTTTTGATGTGTTGTCAGATTCTGTTAACTAGTATTTTGTTAAGGATTTTAGCATCTATGTTCATCAAGGATATCAGTTTGTAGTTTTCTTTTTTGGTTTTGTCCTTTCCTGGTTTTGGTATTAGGGTGATGCTGGCTTCATAGAATGAGTTAGGGAGGGTTTTTTCTTTCTCTATCTTGCGGAATAGTGTCAAAAGGATTGGTAACAATTCTTCCTTGAATGTCTGGTAGAATTCTACTGTGAATTCTTCTGGTCCTGGACTTTTTTTTTTGTTGGTAATTTTTTAATTACCATTTCAATCTCACTGCTTGTTTTTTGTCTGTTCAGGGTATCTAATTCTTCCTGATTTGAGCTAGGAGGGTTGTATTTTTCCAGGAATTTATCCATCTCTTTTACGTTTTCTAGTTTATGTGCATAAAGGTGTTACTAGTAGCCTTGAATGATCTTTTGTATTTCAGTGGTGTCAGTTGTAATATCTCCTGTTTCGTTTCTCAGTGAGGTTATTTGGATTTTCTCTCTTCTTTTCCTGGTTAATCTTGCTAATGGTCTATCAATTTTATCTTTTCAAAGAACCAGCTTTTTGTTTCATTAATCTTTTGTATTTTTTGTTTATTTCAATTTTATTTAGTTCTTCTCTGATCTTGGTTATTTCCTTTCTTCTGCTGGGTTTGGGTTTGGTTTGTTCTTGTTTCTCTAGTTCCTTGAGGTGTGACCTTAGACTGTTTGTTTGTGCTCTTTCAGACTTTTTGATGTAGCCATTTAGGGCTATGAACTTTCCTCTTAGCACCACCTTTGCTGTATCCCAGAGGTTTCGACAGGTTCTATCATTATTGTCATTCAGTTCAAAGAATTTTTTAATTTCCATCTTGATCTTCTTCAGTGCTCATTCAGAAGTGGGTTATTTAATTTCCATGTATTTGCATGGTTTTGAAGGTTCCTTTTGGAGTTGATTTCCAGTTTTATTCCACTGTGGTCTGAGAGAGTGCTTAATATAATTTCAAAATTTACTGAGGTTTGTATTATGGCCTGTCATATGGTCTATCTTGGAGAAAGTTCCATGTGCTCTTGAACAGAATGCATATTCTGTGGTTGCTGGATGAAATGGTCTGTATATATCTGTTAAGGCCATTTGTTCCAAGATATAGTTTAAATCCATTGTTTCTTTGTTGACTTTCTGTCTTGATGACCTGTCTAGTGCTATCAGTGGAGTATTGAAGTCCCCCACTATTATTGTGTTGCTGCCTATCTCACTTCTTAGGTCTGTTAGTAATTATTTTATAAATTTGGGAGCTCCAGTGTTAGGTGCATATATTTAAGGACTGTGACATTTTCCCGTTGGACAAGGCCTTTTACCATTATATACTGTCTCTCTTTGTCTCTTTTAACTGCTGTTGCCTTAAAGTTTATTTTGTCTGATATAAGAATAGCTACCCCTGCTCGCTTTTGTTGTCCATTTGCATGAAATGCCTTTTTCCACCCCTTTACTTTAAGTATATGTGAGTCCTTAGGTGTTAGGTGATTCTCCTGAAGACAGCAGATAGTTGGTTGATGAGTTCTTACCCATTCTGCACTTCTGTATCTTTTAAATGGAGCATTTAGGCCATTTACATTCAATGTTCATATTGAAATGTGAAGTACTGTTGCTCTCATCCTGCTCTTTGTTGCCTGTGAGCTTTGGCTTTTTTTGTTGTTGTTGTTTGTTTTTGCTTTTTAACTTGTATTTTTGTTTTATAGGTCCTATGTGATTTATGCTTTAAAGAGGTCTGTTTCGCTGTGTTTCCAGGATTCGTTTCAAGATTTAGAGCTCCTTTTAGCAGTTCTTGTAGTGGTGGTGTGGTAATGGCAGATTCTCTCAGCATGTGTTTGTCTGAAAACAACTGTATCTTTCTGTCATATATGATGCTTAGTGTCACTGGATACAAAATTCTTGGCTGATAATTCTTTGTTTGAGGAGGCTGAAGATAGGTCCCCAATCCCTTCTAGCTTCTAAGGTTTCTGCTGAGAAATCTGCTGTTAATCTGATAGGTTTTCGTTTATAGGCTACCCGGTGCTTCTGTCTCACGGTTCTTAAGGTTCTTTCCTTCTTCTTAACTTTGGATAACCTGATGACAATGTGCTTAGGCGCAGATCTTTTTGCAATGAATTTCCTAGGTGTTCTTTGTCCTCCTTACATTTGGATGTCTAGGTCTCTCACAAGCCCAGGGAAGTTGTCCTTGATTATTCCCCTAAATATATTTTCCAGGCTTTTAGAATTCTCTTCTTCCTCAGGTACACTGATTATTCTTAGGTTTGGTCGTTTAACATAATCCCAGACTTCTTGGAGGCTTTGTTCATATTTTCTTATTCTTTTTTCTTTGTCTTTGTTGAATTAGGTTAATTCGAATACCTTGTCTTGGAGCTCTGAATTTCTTTCTTCTAGTTGTTCAATTCTATTGCTGAGACTTTCCAGAGCATTTTGCATTTCTAAAAGCATGTCCAAAGTTTCCTGAATTTTTTATTGTTTTTTTCTTTAAGCTATCCATTTCCATGAATATTTCTCCCTTCACTTCTTATATCATTTTTTGGATTTCCTTGCATTGGGCTTCACCTTTCTCTGATCTTTCCCTGATTAGCTAAATAACTAACCTCCTGAATTCTTTTTCAGGAAATCAGGGATGTCTTCTTGGTTTGGTTCTATTGCTGGTGTGATTTTTTGGGGGTGTTAAAGAGCCTTGTTCTATCATATTACCAAGGTTGGTTTTCTGGTTCCTTGTCATTTGAGTAGGCTCTGTCAGAGGGAAGGCCTAGGGCTGAAGGTTGTTTTTCAGATTCTTTTGTCGCACAAGGTGTTCCCTTGATGTGGTACTCTCCTCCTTTTCCTATGGATGTGGCTTCCCCTGAGCCAAGCTGCAGTGATTGTTGTCTCTCTTCTGGGTCTAGCCATCCAGCGAGTCTACCCAGCTCCAGGCTGGTAATGGGGGTTGTCTGCAGAGTCCTGTGATGTGAACCATCTATGGGTCCCTCAGCCGTGGATACCAGTGCCTGTTCTGGTGGAGGTGGCAGAGGGTGCAATGGACTCCATGAGGGTCCTTAGCTTTGGTGATCTGAAGCTCTATTTTTGTGCTGGTTGGCCTCCTGCAAGGAGGTGGTACTTCCCAGAAAGCATCAGCTGTAGTAGTGTGGAGAGAGACCAGCAGTGTGTGGGGCCCTAGAACTCCCAGGATTATATGCCCTTTGTCTTCTGCTACCAGGGTGTATAGGGAAGGACCATCAGGCGGGGGCACAGCTAGGTGTGTCTGAGCTCAAACTCTCCTTGGGCAGGTTTTTCTGCAGCTGCTGTGGGGAATGGGGGTGAGATTCCCAGGTCACTGGAATTGTGTACCTAGGAGGATTATGGCTCTGCTGAGTCATGCATGTTGTCAGGGAAGTGAGGGAAAGCCGGTAGTCACAGGCCTCACCCAGCTCCCACACAAACTGAAGGGCCAGTCTCACTCCCACCGTGCCCCCACCAACAGCTCCGAGTCTGTTTCCAGGTAGAGGGCAAGAAGGGTGTGAAAACTTACCCAGGGCTATCTGTCTCCCAGCTGCGAGAGAAAAGAGCTTTAGTTCTTCCCCTTCCTGTGAAGTCTGCACACCCAATTCACACCATCCCTCAAGTTCTGGCCAGGAGGTTTCTCACCCAGTTCAAATTGTTACGAAGTTCAGCTAGAGAATTCCTTCTCCCTGTGGGGTTTTACCCCATGCTTCTCTGGCCACCGTCCCAATGGATCCCTGTGGTGCCAGGCAGGAATGAGCTGCTTGGGGACCCAGCGAGCTCCCAGGGCCTTTCCACTGCTTCCTCTATCCCTGCATTTTGCTGGGCTCTCTAACTTGACTCAGCTCCAGGTGAAGTTGGAAACTTCTCTGGCAAACGGACCTTCAGCTTCTCTAGTGGGGGGGTGTGTTCGGGAGACGAGGGTCTCCCTTTCCCACTTCTGCAGTTGGGGCACTCACAGTATTTGGATGTCTCCCAGGAGCAGTCTGCTTCCTTCAGAGGGTCTGTGGGTCCCGTGAGGATTGCTGGTTTGTTCTTGTAGTTGATCCGGAGCTCAGGTGATCTGCCCGTCTTGGCCTCCCAAAGTGCTAGGATTACAGGCGTAAGCCATGGTGCCCCTGGGAAATGCTTTAGTTGGTACATTCTGAACCAGTAAAGCTGCCCTGTGGCTGGGTACACTTACACAAATAGCATCTGAAAAAAAAATTTTTTTTGATGTTCCAACCGGTATGCAGATTTCAGGTTAAACCTAGTACAAAGATACATATGCCTGGGATATAGGAGAAAAAGAAAGAGCAAGACATAAATATTTCCCTTATCCAAATCACCAATCCCCTCATGAGGAAGTGGTGTGATGGCTTACACCTGTTGAACGCATAAAACTGTGTGACAGAAAGCATTTCACATGAAAGAATGTATTTAGTAGTCCTATCAACCCCAAAATGAAAACGAAACAAACTATGCAATTAACCAAAGTCACACAGCTAATAGATGACTTGAACCAAGGAACTGTGGCTTCGAGGTCTTTATCACTAACTATAACACGGTCTCTCATTCACTACTGGCAGAACATGGAGAGGGTACAATTACAAAAGCCTACTGGAAAAGGAAAGGGCACGTGGGGTGGAGTGGAGTGCAAGAAGACCTAAAAAGTCAGACTAGGTGGCTCACGCCTGTAATCCTAGCACTTTGGGAGGCCGAGGCTGGCGAATCACGAGGTCAGGAGATCAAGACCACAGTGAAACCCCGTCTCTACTAAAAATACAAAAAATTAGCCAGGCGCGGTGGCGGGCGCCTGTAGTCACAGCTACTCGGGAGGCTGAGGCAGGAGAATGGCGTGAACCCGGGAGGCGGAGCTTGCAGTGAGCCCAGATCACGCCGCTGCACTCCAGCCTGGGCGACAGAGCTAGACTGCATCTCAAAAAAAAAAAAAAAAGTCAGACTAGACAGCTGGGCATCATGACTTGCACTTGTAATCACACACTTTGGGAGGTGAGGGCGGGAGGAACACTTGAGGCCAAGAGTTAGAGACCAGCATGGATAACACAGTGAGATCTGATCTCTAGGAAAAAAAAACAATTGTTTTTTGTTTTTTTTTTAATTAGCTGGGGTTGGATCACTTTGAGCCCAGGAGTTCAAGATCAGCCTGAGCAACTTGGTGAAACCCTGTCTCTACCAAAAACACAAGAATTAGCCAGGAGTGGTGGCGGCTCGTGCCTGTAGTCCCAGCTACTCGCAAGGCTGAGGTGGGAGAATGGCTTGAGCCCAAGAGCCAAAGGTTGCAGGGAGCTGAGATCATGCCACTGCACTCCAGCCTGAGTGACAGAGAAAACCCTTGTATTAAAAAAAAAAAAAAAAGTTAACCAGGCATGGTGGTGCACATCTGTAGTCGTAGCTACTTGGTTTACTGAAGCGAGAGGATCACTTGAGCCTGAGAGGTCGAGGCTGCAGTGAGCTGTGATCGCACCACTACTCCAGCTTGGACAACAGAGTGAGATCCTGTCTCAAAAAAAAAAAAAAAAAAGAAAGAAAGAAAAAGAAAAAAAAAAGATACTAAAATTTAGATTAGAAGAAAAGTATGATTAGAAAACAACTCAAAATTTCTGAGCAGAAGAGTGATTTGTTGAAAGCAGTGTTTAAAGAGATATTTTGACTACACATGTTCTGCTTAAAGCAGGGTGCTTATAAAAAAAAATCACAATGCACATTAAAGGACTCCATTTACCAAAAAAAAAGTTCACAAAAATAAGGCCAAATATAACCTAAGACCCTCTCCAAAAAGACGCCATCTAATGTAAGAAGTGTTTAGTCTTAAATATTTAAAATTACTTTAAGAGTTGAGCTAAGGAAAAAATAAAAAGGCTTCATGGTACAGAAACATACAGCATCCTGATTTGGGGCATAGTGTACTCTGACACTATTTTCTAACCTAAAAATCACAGGGTTTGTTTTTTTTTTTTTTTAATATGGTCTTCTTCAAAAAAGGCCTCCTGCAGTCAACAAAGAAGAGAAAGGGTGTTCTTTTTTTATTTCAGTAAGAATTTTAATGCCGTCCTGTGTGGTAGTTTCTGTGAAAAGTTGCAGAACTGGATACTATGTTCTTTGGGTTCTAGGGTCACTGCGAAAGCCTCAAAGGGGAGTTTAAAACCTGATGGGCCTAGATGAAGGAGGCGCGGGGGGATTGATGTGGGGTTCATTCTGTTGCTATTCCCACTCCAAAACAAGGCATGCTGGGACCTGAACTATACAGAGCCACCTGGGAGTGGGAGGCGAGAGGCCAGGAGAAGCCTGGGATCGGAGGGATAGGAGGGGAATGGAAACTGACCCAAATACAGAGATGGGGAGGGGAAGAGGGCTTTGAGTCTGAAGAACAAGGTGCAAGCTGGGGCACACAGCTCAAAGGCATCACTCCAACAGAAAGCACAGGGATGCAAGGCGCCAGCCCCTGTCAGAAGCCAGGTGAGAGTGCAGCTAGAATAGGAACAGCCAACACAAGTGGGCAGAACTCTAGCTGCCAGAAAAGAAGATTCTAGAAGCACAATCCAGCTCCAAAGAGGTAATTAGGAAGAGCTAATGAGCTAGCTGTCATTCAACATCCCATAGGTGAGGGTGCCCAGAGAATGGTGCCCGGTTCATCCCCACATCTCAGGGATGGGATGCAACTGGCCATGGGGACCTTAACATTGAGGCCCAGTAACAAAGGCCTGGCCAAGGTCTAAGGACTTGGTTCAAAAGCTGGAAAGGAAGCTAGGGCTGCTTCAGGCATTCTCCAAACCAAGTCATAAGCAAACTTATGACCCCAAACGTCCCACTGCCTGCCCCAACCTTGGCATGTGCCCAGGCGATCTTTCAGTTTCCTCCCTTCTTGTGGAGCACAGAACTATTGTTTACCAAAACCTGCTGGTGTTTGTTATCAGCCTCCTCTCTCACTAGACTAGAGGCTCCTTAGAAGCAGGTAGCATTTTATATGCTTCTTCCCTGCTCTCATGGAACTTAATGCTGTGGAGGGAGTGCTTTAAAACCGCCTATTAAACAAATCCTGTCTGGAGTTCCCTACCAGTAAGTATTACAGCTGAATTCAAAGAAGCCCATCTCTCTCCCGTGGCACGGGAGGGGGCTGGAGTTCATTAGCTGATCACCGCCAACGTTCTCTCTGGGTGACATGCGGGACTATTGAATGGCGGGCGGAGGATCCTGGGATTTCAGGGACATGCTGCATCTATCTGATCTGACCAGCATTGCCAGCAATCGAACCAAAATCTGGCTTAATGCAGTAGAATCTGCAAAGCCAGTCCCAAGTGACCCTTTTAAATAATCAATCTTTTTTTTTTTTTTTCAAATCCTCTTTCGTCTTAAATACCAACCTGATTCCTTTACTAACAAACTAGGTGCTTATTCTGCAAGCCACAAAGCATTGCTGATTAGTAATCAGGGAAGCCGAGCGTAGAAGGGAACTGAAGTGGAGATTGAGAGATGAGGCGTTTCGTCTGGGTCCCCCGCCCTCCCTCTGTGGGTTTTTTAAAAAAAATAAAAAGACAGGGACAATGTTCTCCACCTTCATCAATGTTTTATCAACTGAAGAAACATTAAGGCGAGACTGGCAAGGGATTCTATTTTCTTGTTTACTATAGTGGAAGACTCGACCACTAAACTTCAGATTTCCCAACTCCTAAGGCTTGCTAAAGAAGGATGCAAGAAGGGTCATAAGAGAAAGAACATATTCTTATTCTGTTTCCCATCTGTAAAATATAATATCTTCCCTGCAGATTGTTGTGAGAGTTAAGCAAGAACATTAATATCCAGCACAGACTCAGGAACACAAGGAGGCACCATTAATATTCATTAATATCTTCTTGGTTCT